>NC_087357.1:49334797-49637827 GCF_030014295.1 Loxodonta africana | reverse complement strand
GCACAACTGGGATTTGAACTTCAGTACTCAGTAACTTCTTCACTGTATAATGTGAAAAGGGAGTATCTCCAAAAATTATACAATCCTTGGAGTACATCACATGCTAGATGACTTCACAATGGCAGAAGAGATGAGTAAGAAAGGAGGAAAATTGGTGAAAATGGCACTGTGGCTTAGAATCATAAACTATTTCAGCACAAAGGAATGTTTGAGAATGTAGTTTCCAGGAACTTTAAAGAAGGGGCGTCATGGATTGAATTGTGTCCCCCAAAAATATGTGTATCAATTTGGGTAGGCCATGATTCCCAGTATTGTTTGACTGTCCACCATTTTGTCATCTGATGTGATTTTCCTATGTGTTGTAAAACCTGCCTCTATGGTATCAATGAGGTGTGATAGGCAGCAGTTGTGTTAGTGAGGCAGGACTCAGTCTACAAGATTGGATTGTGTCTTGAGGCAATCTCTTTTGAGATATAAAAGACAGAAGAGAGCACAGAGACAGAAGGACCTCATTACACCAAGAAAGCAGTTCTGGGAGCAGAGTGCATCTTTTGGACCCAGGGTTCCTGCGCGGAGAAGCTCCTAGTGCAGGGGAAGATCGATGAGAAGGACCTTCCTCTAGAAATTACAGACAGAGAAGGCCTGCCCCTGGAGCCGAGGCCCTGAATGTGGACTTCTACCCTACTAGAATGTGAGAAAATAAATTTCTCTTTGTTAGAGTCATCCACTTGGGGTATTTCTATTACAGCAGCACTAGATGACTAAGACAAGGGGGATGATATTAATGCTCTCCTAAAGAAGAATGCAAATGTCTTTCTACCTTGCTTTAGACCACATTTCAGTTCAAATTCGTAAAGAGCTTATTTGAATGAGTACTTGGGCCTTGGTAAAAACAAACAGGGAAATATTCCTGCGTAAAGGCTATCCTTAGCATGTTGACCTGAAGTCTCTACTTTTAGTCAATATAAAAAGGAAAAACCCAACTTTTATTTTTTAAGAAATTAAATAAATTACAATGAAAGTAAATACAGACAGTTCATAGAATCCTTTAATGCAGATGGCATGTACAACTCTTGGATTAGATTTCTAAAGTCAGGCTAGAACAGAAGAAATTCAGGCTAACCAAGGACTTAGTTCTTATGCTTCTGCCAAGATTTACAAACCACGGCCTATTTCAATATGCTCTCTCTGAAAGCACATAATAGCTAAAAGTCCCTGGAAACATTAAATCAAGTTAGCCATTCAAAACAGGTCAACAATGGAGGAGAGTGAGTCAGATGCATATTAATTTATTCTGTATTTCATGGGTTTATTTAATGTCTCTCCACCTGAGAGCTTACTATGGGTTAGAATATGGCCACAATAAAATCATGCAAAATATACAACTCTCCCTGTTAGCAACTGAAACACTATTTTTTACTTGTAAATGAAGTCCTATCAAGTGGCCTGGAAAATTTAGAAATATTATGAATATTATATTCATCGCTCAGTGCTGAGAGTACCTCAAATTAAAGTGTTTACCAACTTTAGTCAAAGAAGTCAAATTTTAAGAGAAGGCATTCGTGCTAACCAAACAGCAAAATAATTATTTCTTTCTGAATTTCTGTAACTCGTTATGAAAATCTTCCCACAAATCTCTCACGCTTCCTCTTCTCACTCTATCAACTCCTCATAGAAAGCCCAAAAACAAAATGAGAGCTCTCATCTAAATTGTTTATAAGGATTCAGACAAAATGTGTTGCTTCTAATATGAATGTCATAAACTTCTATAATAGGAAAGAGCACTTTACATACATTTAGAAGATCTTTTAAGAATTATGAATTTCTTTCATCATTCCTTTTGATTCTGCCTAAATATCTGTTTACATAAGCAAAAAGCCTATAGGTTAAACCTGCATTATAACAATTATATTTGAGTCAAATATACACATACATATGTAACTCTCATTATACATGTAGCTGTAGCTTTACTCATTAGTTTTCTCCCATAGTGCATGGAAGAACATTTTAGTTAGTTCTAAGATGTAAGAGATAGTAGCTTACCCACAAGTACCACTGATCCATTCCTGGAAATCAGGTGTTTGTTCACCCAGATCATTTCACTATTTCCAGCTGCGAATCTAAGGAGCCCTGGTGGCACAATGGTTAAGAGTTTGGCTGCTAACCAAAAAGTTGGCAGTTCAAACCCACCCAGCCACTCCAGGAGAGAAAGACATGGTGATCTGCTCCCCGCAAAATTACAGCCTAGAAAACCCTATGGGCCAGTACTACTCTGTCACGTGTGGTTGCTGTAAGTCAAAAACCAACTCAACAGCGCCTAACAGTATCAGCTGCAAATCTGGATAACACTTGTGACAAATTTAAGGACACTGTCACTTGTTTTCAGAAAAAAAAAAATGATCAGGCATAGCTTTATCTGTCAGCATCTCTTCTACACTTCCAACTTCCTTCATTTATGGTGCAGCAATATATTACATAAATGTTGTAAGTACCAGGGATTCAGACTCTTCCTCTCCTAAAAGATATCAACAGGGAGAAAAGGTAAATAAAATTACGGATTTATAATACAAATGACAGAGGTATGTACCAGTTGTTAAGACAAGACATGGAAAGAGGCATCTAAGTCCCAATCCAGACAATGTTGGACAGAAGGGATAAGATTTGTGAGATTCTGACAAGGTCAAACAAATAGAACTTATGTTTACAGGTTAAAAAAATAAAAAAGGAAAGAACCAAAGAAGATCCAAATTCATGGCTTGACCGAATACTGCCACTCACCAAAATGTAGAAGGTAGGAGAAATATAAGGAAGGCGATAAGTCCAATCTCGAATAGGTTGAGTGAGAAGTGATTGTGAAGTCTATTAGGCAATTAGATATATGAGTCTGTTTTCATGAAAAATAAATGGATAAGCAACATGGGTTTTAGACCCATTCATATATGCGTATTAATGGTAATAAAAATACTTCAGGAACGTTTAGTGACAGATGGGCTGAGCACTTAGTTCTAGTGAATACCAATGCTGACAGTAAAACTGGAGGACTCAAGAGCTTATAGGGAGAAGGAAATGACAGTCAATAAGACTGGGGAAAAAAAAACAAAAAAAACTAGAAAAATGAGTGGTTACAAAAGACAAGGCAAAGGTTTTAAGGGGGAAGTGATTAGTAGTATTAAATGTTGAAGAGAAGAAAAATATGGTAAGGAATAAGAAGTGACAACTGGATTTGGCAACTAAGAGGTGTTTCATGACTGACTGATGTGTTAGCTTAGAGTAATAGGAACAAATACAGATTGTCTGAAACAAGAAGGGAAAGTAAGTTGGCTGTATATCTATGCTCCAAGATCAAGTCACCATTATCTTTGAAACTACCTTATTCCAGGCCCTCCAATTTCTGAACTCCAATTGTAGAAGTTTCGTAAATGTGCTGAATTGAATATTATCCTCGATAACTTCTCTGCTTTTTGTTTGTGTAAACTATAAGGAGAAGGTTACTTCCAGAAAATTCTGCTTGTGAGTTAACAGGATCACAGGTTATAGTGAGTTTTCCTCTATATTTAAATGAGATACACAAGGTGCCTAGATAACCATGTATAAATCAGGCTAAATGATAAAAAAATTCAAATAATTCAGAATGTTTAGCAATTCTCTAAGGCTTATAACCTAAAATCCTCCACTCCTGGGAATAGAGAGGCTCTTCTCAGTTTAATTCAAGGTGAATAAGATAACCTAAGCAAAGATTTCTAGGGACTCAATTTGCTCCACTACAGTCAACCTATTTGATGAATAAAGAGAGGTAGATTTGGAGTAGTAAGTGAAAAGTTTGGTATTGAGTGAAGCATCATTCCGTCCCCATGGCTAGCAACACTCTGCTTAGGCTGGGAACAGAAAAAAAATGATTCTTCCAAATCCCTAACTCATGGTCCCACTTCAAACCCTATCACATGGTTCTTCCTTTATCCTGGCTGGTTGATTATTTTGTCACTTGATAACTGATTAAAATTCATGTGACACAGAACCACTGAACTCTTTTAGATGAAGGTTTACAGAACAAACTAGCTTCTCATTAAACGGTTAGTACACATACTGTTTTATGACATTGGTTAACAACCCCACTACATGTCAACACTCCCTTCTCGACCTTGGGTTCCCTGTTACCAGCTTTCCAGTCCCTTTCTGCCTTCCAGTCCTTGCCCCTGGGCTGGTGTGCCCCTTCAGTCTCATTTTGTTTTATGGGCCTGTCTAATCTTTCGCTGACTGGTGAACCTTGGGAGTGAATTCATTATTGAGCTAAAAGTGTGTCCAGGGGCCATATTCTCAGGATTTTTCCAGTCTCTGTCAGGCCAGTAAGTCTGGTCTTTTTTTGTGAGTTTGAATTTTGTTCTACAATTTTCTCCACCCGTGTTCGAGAACATCTACTGTGATCCCTGTTAGAGCAGTCAGTGGTGGTAGCGGGCACCATCTAGTTGTGCATATGTCTATTCGTACAACGATTCATTTCTCTAGGATATATTCCTACGAGTGGGATTGCTGGATCATATGGTATTTCTATTTCTAGCTTTCTAAGTAAGTGCCATATCGTTTTCCAAAATGGTTGTATTATTTTGCAGTCCCACCAACAGTGCATAAGAGTTCTAATCTCCCTGCAGCCTCTCCAACATTTGTTATTTTCTGTTTTTTTGATTCGTGCCAGTAATGCCGGGGTGAGATGGTATCTCACAGTGGTTTGGATTTGCGTTTCTCTAATGGCTAGTGATCACGAGCATTTCCTCATGTGTCTGTTAGCCGCTTGAACATCTTCTTTGGTGAAGTGTCTGTTCACTTCCTTTGCCCATTTTTTAATGGAATTATTTGTCTTTTTATTGTAGAGGTGTTGGACTTTCCTATGGATTTTAGAGATTAGACCTTTGTCAGATTTGTAATAGCGAGTTTTTTTTTCCCCCAGTGTGTAGGTTCTCTTTTACTCTTGGTGAAGTCTTTTGATGAGCATAAGTGTTTAATTTTTAGAAGATCCCAGTTATCTAGCTTATCCTCTGGAGCTTGTGTGTTGTTAGTCACGGTTTATATCCTGTAAGTGTCGTCTGTTAGGGCCTCTAGCATTGATTCTATTTTTTCTTCTATGATCTTAATAGCTTTTTGCTTTGTATTTAGGTCTTTGATCCATTTTGAATTAGTTTTTGTGTATGGTGTGAGGTATGGGTCCTGTTTTATTCTTTTGGAGATGAACACCCAGTTTTGCCAGCACCATTTGTTAAAAAGACTGGCTTTTCCCCCATTTGATTGACTTTGGGCCCTTGTCGAAGATCAGGTGACCATAGGTAGATGGATTTACATCTGGGTTCTCAATTCTGTCCCATTGGTCAAAGTATCTGTCATTGTACCAGTACCAGGCTGTTTTGACTACTGTAGCTGTATAGTAAGTTCTGAGGTCAGGTAGCGTGAGTCCTCCTATTTTATTCTTCTTCAGTACTGCTTTACTTATCCAGGGCTTCTTCCCTTTCCATATAAAGTTTTTCCATCTCTTTAAAGAATGTTGTTGGTATTTGGATTGGAATTGCATTGTATTTGTAAATTGCTTTTGGTAGAATTGTCATTTTCACAATGTTGAGTCTACCTATCTATAAGCATGGTATGTTTTTCCATTTATGTTGATCTCTTTTGGCCTTTTGCAGTAATTTTTTTTTTTGTAGTTTTCTTTGCATACGTTTTTTACATCTCTGGTTAGATTTATTCCTAAGTATTTTATTTTTTTAGGTGCTATTATGAATGGTATTTTTTTCCTGATTTCTTTTTCATTGTTGTCTTTATTGGTGTATAGGAATCCAACTGATTTTGTATGTTTATCTTGGATCCTGCTAATCTGCTGAATCTTTCTATTAGTTCCAGTAGTTTTCTCATGGAGTCTTTTGGTTTTCTATGTATAGTATCATACCATCTGCAAATAGGAGCAATGTTACTTCTTCATTACCAATTTGGATGCCCTTTATTTCTTTTTCTTGCCTTATTGCTCTAGCTAGGACTTCCAGCACAATGTTAAATAGGAGTGGTGATAAAGGGGATCCTGGCAGTAGGTAAGGTTAGGTGTCTTGTTCCTGTTCTAACCATTGAACTCTTTGTTCAATTTCTCTATGAGATTTTGTCTTCTTCAGACATAACAAACCATGAGTCCTGCCTTTGGGTTTACCACCTAATAATACTCAAGCAACTAGGGACATTCCTTGTAGTTTTCTCTTCCCTCATCACCACTGGCCAAAGCTAATGTGTGAGTACTCCAGAGGTCACAAAGAGAGGATAGGTAAAACAAAGAGACATTGTTTAAAAGCAGAGCAACAAAGAACCAATGCATAGTATTTTTATTTCTAAATAGTCCACTGGTTTTAGCTCTAACAATGTGCTTATAATTTAAGTTGTGTGGTGATCATTAGATATTTTTACAAATATTTTAGCTCTCCTTATAGGTATGTGGAAACTCTGGTGGTGTAGTGGTTAAGTGCTATGGCTGCTAACCAAAAGGTCGGCAGTTTGAATCCACCAAGCGCTCCATGGAAACTCTATAGGGCAGTTCTACTCTGCCTAGTAGGGTCCCTATGAGTCGGAATCGGCTCGACAGCAGTGGGTTTGGTTTTTCGTTTTTATAGGCACAAAATAGACTGGATTTCATCATCTCTTTTGAAGTTAAGCATAGTCATGTGACTTGTTTCACTGGAGGTTTAATGAATAAGTGAACAAATTGCCATGTTCCTTTGTCCCTGCTATGGTGATCATAGAAACAGGAGTCAAAATGGAGTCTCTGCCAGCCTTGGTTTTGTGAAACCACAATAAGCAGGACCCCCACACTAACCTAAAATGAGTATGTAACCTGAGTGATGAATAAACTTAAGTCATTAGTATTTAGTGTAACATAAGCTAGTCTGTTTTAACTAATACAAGACAATTGGTAATTCTCAATAGGTTTCAAAACTGTGAAGCCAGAATATCAAAAAGGGATTTCCTAAATAGCATTTTCAAAACATACATCTGAACGGTGTTTAAAGTTGTTCTTTAATGTATATTAAGATTTAGCTGACACAACCCAAAATACAGTCTATAATAGCCTAGCACATGTGCACATGCGCGCATACAACTCCACAAGCTTATGTTTTCTCTTTTCCAATGATTACCCTGCCTTTCTTATTTGATTTGTTGTTCTGCTCTTGGGACTTGGGTGATTGCTTTTTGAATCATGTCAGCAAAGCTTTTCTTTCTATTTCAATTGTTATGTGGCTCTATTGCTTTTCCTAAGGAAAAGTGCATTTCTACTGTCCCCTAGCTTGTTAAGCTTGTGAGTGTATGTATATAATAAGTATCCTGCTCGCTCAAAACAAGAAGTTTGTAACTCTTTATAAGAAAAATTTAAATATCGTTCCTGAATTGTTTTTTAAAGGTGGCACTACAACTAAATATTAGCTATGTTTGTGTCACGTCATTGCTGAAATTGTGTTTCTGGCAATTCCCCTCTTTACTCCTCTACTGGTAGCACTGTGAAATATTGTTGTTATTATTATTAAAGCAGCTAAAAGTTATTGAGCAGCTAAATGTTTATACCAAATACATTCTACATTTCTAACTTCATTCTCACAACAACCTTATCACATCAGAACTACTGTAATCTATAAGAGAAAACAAAGGCATACAAAGGTTGTATAACTCGCCCAAGGTCACATTGATTTTAACTGGTAGAAATAGGATAGGTATTGTGGCAGACTGGCTCCAGAGAGTTTTCGTTTCAACTCAGTTACAGGTTGTGATCTGTGTACCTCAGTTTCCTCACCTGAAAGATAGGAATAATATATATCCTACCTATTTTTTACCTACATCACAGCTTTTCTGGATGGGCTCAATAACAGAGTAGTGATCAAAGTAATTAAGAAAGGACTGGATACACCTAGTGAAATTCATACTGGAAATCTTAAACATTTGCTAAAATTTAAGAAATAGAATTGGTAGATTTCACATAAAAAAAAAAAAAAAAAAGGATCTGCAGCTTCTCTTAAAAAATCAGAATAGGTAGAAAGCTGGCCCATCATTCCTACACAGCAAAAAGTGGCCAAACCGGAGGAGCAGTTTTCCATCTGAGAATGTGTACGTACTCTTCATTCCACCACAGTCCTTAACCCAATAGCTGTAGTCATCTGCCTGCCCCTTTAGGAATGTGTAAGGAGCCCTGGTGCCACAGTGGCTAAAGCACTCAGCCGCTAACCGAAAGGTTGGAGGTTGAAACCCACCAGCTACTCCATGGGAGAAAGATGTGGCAGTTTGCTCACTTAAAGATCATAGCCTTGGAAACCCAATGGGGCAGTTCTATCCTGTCCTATTGGGTAGCTACGAGTCAGAATCGACTCAACAGCAAGAGCTTTAGTTTTTTGTTTGTTTTTAGTAATGTGTAAAGCACCAGACCAATACAAGAATGTGATTACGAGGTGCTATTCTAGTCCAGCTATGTCACTTTACATTTATGTTTTGAAAGAACCAAAACAATCCATTTCCTTCGAGTTGATTCTTACACATAGAACCCCACATCATTAAACTGGAGCTCCCCAGAGCCTTTGGATAATACCTGTTAGTCTACACCAGAAATTTTTAAATTGGTATGCTCCTCAGACAAAATCTCAGAAAATAATATCAACACTTTATGGACCGATTATGAAACCAGTAAGATTTTTTTTTTTTTTTCCTTTGCTTCTGAGACAACTCTCACCTTACTGCCTTTCTAAGAACAAAGGAAGCATCATTTCTGAGTTCACTGGCCGTTCATTGTAGCAGTCAATACAGGAGCTTGAGAGTGCCTCATTGAAAAAGAAATTGGTAAAGTGATAGAAAGGGCTCCAGAAGACAAAGTATTATAATGAAATGTGCAAAGACCTGGAGTTAGAAAATCAAAAGGGAAGAACACGCTCAGCATTTCTCAAGCTGAAAGAACTGAAGAAAAAATCCAAGCCTTGAGTTGCAGTACTGAAGGATTCTATGGGCAAAGTATTAAATGACACAGGAAGCACCAAAAGAAGATGGGAGGAATATAGAGAGCCATTGTATCAAAAAGAACTGGTCATCGTTCAACCATTTCGGGAGGTAGCATCTGATCAATAATCAATGGCATTGGAAGAAGAAGAGAGGAAGAAGACCAAGCTGCACTGAAGGCATTGGTGAAAAACAAGTCTTCAGGAATTGATGGAATACCAACTGAGATGTTTCAACAAATGGATGCAACACTGAAAGTGCTTACTCGTCTAAGCCATGAAATTTGGAAGACAAGTACCTGGCCAACTGACTGAAAGAGATCCATATTTGTGCCCATTCCAAAGAAAGACGATTCAACAGAATATGGAAATTATTGAACAATATTATTAAAATCACAGGGAATTAAAATTTTGCTGAATATAATTCAAAAATGGTTGCAGCAATACATTGACAGGGAACTGCCAGAAATTCAAGCCAGATTCAGAAGAGGACGTGAAACAAGGAATATCTTCGCTGACGTCAGATAGATCTTGGCTGAAAGCAGACAATACCAGAAAGATGTTTACCTGTATTTTTTTTTTTTTTTGACTATGCAAAGGCATTTGACTATGTGGATCATAACAAATTATGGATAACATTGAGAAAAATGGGAACTTCAGAACAATTAATTATGCTGATGAGGAAACTGTATATAGATAAAGAGTCAGTTGTTTGAACAGAACAAGGGGACACTGTGTGGTTTAAAATCAGGAAAGTATGCATCAGAGTTGTATGCTTTCACCACACTTATTCAATCTGTATGCTGAACAAATAATTCCAGAAGCTGGACTATACAACAAAGAACACGGCATTAGGATTGGAGGAAGACTCACTAACAGCATGTGTTATGCAGATGACACGACCTTGTTTGCTGAAAGTGAAGAGGACTTGAAGCATTAACTGATTAAGATCAAACACTACAGCCTTCGGTATGAATTACACCTCAACAGAAAGAAAACAAAAATCCTCACAACTGGACCAATAAGCAACATCAGGATAAATGGAGAAAATACTGATGTTATCCAGGATTTCATTTTACTTGGATTCACAATCAATGTCCACGGGAGCAGCAGTCAAGAATCAAATGGTGTATTGCACTGGGCAGCTCTGCTGCAAAAACCCTCTTTTTTTTTTTAAAAAAAAATATTTATTTATGGTGCTTTAAGTGAAAGTTTACAAATCAAGTCAGTCTCTCATACAAAAAGTCATACACTCCTTGCTATGTATTCCTCGCTGCTCTCCCCCCGCGATAGCACATTCCTCCTCTCCACCATGTATTCCCCAAGTCCATTCAACCAGCTCCTATCCCCCTCTTCATTCTCATCTTGCCTCCAGACAGGAGTTGCCCACATAGTCTCATGTGCAAAAGACCTCTTTAAAGCATTAAAAAAGAAAGATGTCATTTTGAAGACCAAGGTACACCTGACCCAAGCCATAGCATTTTCAGTTGCCTCATATGCATGCAAAAGCTGGACAATGAATAAAGATGGCCAAAGAATAATCAATGCCTTTGAACTTTAGTGTTGGCAAAGAACATTGACTATACCATGGACTGCCAGGAGAACAAACAAATCTGTCTTAGAAGAGGCACAGCAAGAATGCTCCTTAGAAGGGAGGATGGTAAGACTCTTTCTCGTGTACTTTGGACATGTTATCAGGAGGGACCTGTCGCTGGAGGAAGACATCATGGTTGGTAAAGCAGAGGGTCAGCAAAAAAGAGGAAGACCCTCAACAAGATGGATTGACACAGTGGTTGTAACAATGGGCTTAAACGTAGCAATGATTGTGAGGATGGTGCAGGATAGGGTAGTGTTTTGTTCTGCTTCCTATAGGGTCGCTATGAGTCGGAATCGACAGCACTGGGTTTTTTTTTTTTTTTTTGGTTACATAGGGTTGCTATGAATCAGAAACAACTTGACAGCAGCTAATGACAACAACAACAAACTAACAGAACGGTCCAGAAGCTTCAATATTTCAGAAATAGCTATCATCGCTAACTTTAGAAATGACCTGGCCACATGCCCTGTCAGGGTCCCCATTGGAGTTATGCCCTGATAAAGGGGCACAACCAAGCTGTGTCTGTGGCCCCCAGTAAAGCTTTTCCCCTGCTTGTTCACATAGAGGCCAGGTCGGTATAGCGTAACAATTAAGACCCTGGCCTTGGATGTATGACAGACCTAGATTCCAGTCCCATTTGTTGCCTTCATAAGTGGGCATTTTTGGCCAAGTTTCTTCATCTGTAAAATCAGCCTAATACTGTACTTCCTAGGCTTGTCTTAGCATTCAGTAAGTAAACCTAAATAAAGCCCTTGAGGTTTAGCATGTAATAAGCATTTAATAATTCATAGCTATTTTATTATTAAAGCATATTTGGGGTCAATAGTAAGCTATTTTCTCAAATATTGTTCCTCATATAATATAGTTATTTTCTAGGTATTTTTATAATTAAATTTTAGAAGCTTTATTTTTTATGAAAATGAGTTAAGGAACAATACTTTCCTCAACTAAAAAAAATCAAAACCTAAGCAATTCTGCAAAGAAAAAATACATCAAATATTTTAAATGAGAAAATTTCTAATGTGAATAAATAAAACAGAATATAAGTGAATTATAATGCTACATTAACAAAAATTATCCTTTCTAATGAGGAGTGCTCAAGCTAAAATTCTGCATTATTCAGCAGGGAAAATTGCTTTCTACATAGAAAAAATACTAATACTAGGATCTTCAAACATATTTACCATGTCCAGCAGTGATATCTTTCTCAATTCATATTCTTTTTTAATGCAAAGTTTGAAGACAGAATTCCATAATAGCTTAGTTGGATTGTAAATTCGCATGGGATGATCCCATACAGTATATTTCATGAATGTCAATTTCTTTATTTTCACTACTATTCTTTTTATAAGCATGTACTTAATATAGCTGCTCAAATTACAGGATAGAATATATAAGATATATTCCTTACTTCCTTCCAGATCTTTGCATTGATGAACATTATTTTTTATTCAATTACATTTATCCTAATATAACTGAAAATCTTTTAGTTCCTACAGGAACTTGTATTGCCCACATGATGGAAACACTTAATTGAATGGAATTCTATTAGCTGATGCCAAGGGAACCTTAGTTACTTATCACATCATATCTGACTTCCTCATTTACAAAATGATAGAGCTGTCCTAGATCATTGCTATGGACCCTGCCAAACTTAACATTTTATTTATTATTACCCCATGACTTTCCTTTCCTAATATAGAGGCTACTACATTTTGAGATGTTGATTTCATGCCTGGAAAATCAGTTTTCAGGTAGTAACAGACTATATTGTATCAGGTTCAGTCCAGGACAACAAGTTCTGTGCCAGACAAATGCGCCAGAAACACCGAGAATGAATATTCAGTACCATTACGAGCCAGTTAACCTCAGAGAGAGGAAACCAACCTCACAGTCGTAATACTCCTTTAGCCCAGAAATTTATAAATACAAACTAAAGGAGTTATTAGTTCACTAAGGTTCACCATTGCTACCGTTGGGGAGGGAGAAACTCCAAAGGACTGTGAATTCTTAAGACTCTGGTGACTCAGCTATATTTTTGTAAATATATCAATAACTTGGGGACAGCATAGCCTCACCATTTCTTTTCCCCAAGTAAGAATATTTCAAAGCAAAAAAAAATTAATTAAAACTAAACTTTCACTTTTTTTTTTTTTAAGAAAAGAAAGCTCTTTTCAACATTTAAAAAACCAATCTTACAACAGAAGACATTCCTTTAAATTAAATAAATTTTGGGTTAAAATAACTCAGTGGGATGCAGACATCAAATTCTCATTAAAAGACCAGATTTAAGGGTCTGACTGAGACTAGAAGGACCCTGGAGGTCATGGTCCCCAGACCTTCTGTTAGCCCAAGACTGGAACCATTCCCAAAGCCAACTCTTCAGACAGGGATTGGACTGGACTATAAGATAGAAAATGATACTGGTGAGGAGTCAGCTTCTTGGCTCAAGTAGACACATGAAGACTATGTGGGCAGCTCCTGTCTGGAGGGGAGATGAGAAGGCAGAGGGGGACAGAAGCTGGCTGAATGGACACTGGGAATACAGGGTGAAGAAAAGCAGTGTGCTGTCTCATTAGGGGGAGAGCAACTAGGAGTACACAAAAAAAAAATGCAAGGTATATATAAATTTTTGTATGAGAGACTGACTTGATTTGGAAACTTAAAGCACAATAAAAAATTAAAAAAAAAAACTCGCTTAAATTGTATTTTTTCATATCATCACCATAGCCTGGTAAAAATATCATCATGGATTAACTGTAGTCCCAGACAGGCATTTGGAACCACTTTATTTTTAACATATTTTATAAACATAGGTACATCAAATATTAAAATGCATGAATGCATCATTACTTGCATACCAAAGAAGATGAATCCCAACTTCATTGTTGGGGATTTTGGTAATATAAAAATAAAGTTAGGAAATAAGTCTTCCAAAATATGACTGGACACTAAACTCCTCTCCCACAAAAAGAATGTGGTGTCCCAGAGGATGATAGCTGATTCTTAGACAGCTCTGACTGTCTAGAGATGCTGACACCTAAGACTGCACTCCTTCCTTTTCTTCCTGATGATCTCCTAAAGTAATCAAAATTTCCTACAACACATTCCTGCACAAGCCAGTTTTACTATGGGAAGTTTCATTCCCAGATCAGCATCTCCTGTACCTAACACCTGTTTCACAGTGTTTTGTGGAATATTAATAGGTGAAAGGTGAAAATAACATGCCCTGGGAAAAGTCTGGGAAATGGTGAAACAAAATTCAAAATGTCTTATTAAATTTCAATAAGCTAGCATTTCCAAGAGGAGGCTGTAGAACACCCTCTTAGTACGCTACAGCTGCTGTAACAAAATACCACAACGTGGGTGGCTTTAAAGAACACAAATTTAATTGTCTCATATTTCTGGAGGTTAGGAGTTGAAATTCAGGCAGAGCCACACTCTCTCTGTCTACTAGGGGAAAGACCCTTCCTTGTCTCTTCCAGTTTCTGATAGCCTTGGGATTTTAGATGCATCTTTACTTAGTGTCTGTCTTTGTCCTGGTTGAGGCTCTGTGTCTGTTCTCCACTTTTATAAGACACCACTCAGAAGGTGTTAGTGACCACCTTTATGTCTAAACAAGGTCACATTCACAGGTTCAGGAGTTAGGACTTAAACATACATTTTGAGGGGACAGAATTCAAGCCTTGACAAATGCCTAGTTATTTCGCATAAGCATATTTTACTTGGGAAACAGTTTTAGAGAATGTAACGCATTCTCTTTCTACACTTATATTAGAATTCAGATCTTAGCCTGGTAATGTTGGGAAATAAATCACATCGCTGGGGTGAAAAGAAATCCTTGCCTTTCAATATCTTTCCACTTAAAAACAGATTACTGTGATGTTACACCTGAGGATTTTGCCATAGGTTATTGATAAAATCTGCTCTTGATTCATTGATAAATGTTTAGCAATTAGTGGGCGAGTCGCATTCGATTAATCAAAATTTAGATAAATAAAAGGTAACATTAACTTATTTCTATCTTTAGACTTTTTGATTTATACACTATAATTTAAGTATGCTGCTTTTCTTTAGTCTGGTTTTGGCTGTATTTACCCCTGGACTTGGCATGCAAAGTTTAATTATCCTCCTTTAATATAAAACAAAAGCAAGTAAAGGGTAAATGATGCAGGACAACACTATCCCTCCCTTCAGCTCCAAAATAATGATCAAAGTAAGTTAATAGTGAAGTATAATATTTTAGATTACTGTACACAATGGTGGTGGCTCCTTTCAAGCAAGAGATATATTTTTTAAAGTCGTTTTTCCACTGATGATCTGTTTTTGCAGGTCAATAGTAATTATGCTTGAGGTATTTTTCATTATCGTCAAACAGTGAGATTAGCTGGTTGAAATTCAGTGGAGGAGCCACGACTGAGAGGTCAAGCTCTACAGTGTGTAACCCAACTGCTTATGAATGAATCCGACGAGCCTTCTAATCAGCTAAGACACAGAATAAAAGAAGGGGTCACTCTCCAGAACTCTTCTAGCTGGTGATAGGAAATCATCAACTTATTAAGCAGCTACCATGTCCTCCTCTCATTAGCTTCTCTGTTCTTTCAAATAGCTTCTTTTCTGGAGCAAGGAATGGTAATTAGGAGTCCACAGTCTGGTACGACCAGCGTTAACGTTATGGTTTTCCATGTTGAGGATTAATAACACCAGCTATAATGATGACAGAAAACAGTAATAGTTCTAAATACTGATATTCATCTGAGGCTGGTAAGCAGCTGTTAGAACATCTCTTTCAAAGGTAAAGTTCAGTCACACACCTTTTTTTTCCAAATAGGGAAAGCTTTACTACTAATTAAAAAGGAAAATTACACATACAAATGTCAGTCAGAGAGCACCATGATCGTTCTTTATTAACTTTTTTTTTTTTCCCTACCTTTAGCCATCTAGCCCTCGAGCTTTTGTAAAAGCTGAAAGTGACAGTAATGACAGGAGCCCCAGCAAGGCCTCCTGATTTCCACTTAAAACAGTCTTCTTCATTTCATGAAGGGAAATTTCTCATCTATTTGCCTTTGGAAAGTGTGACCTGTTTCCTGAAAATTATCACAAACTCATAAGCCTAGAAAGTCACTGCTAGTAATTCCCTTTGGATACGTGATATAATGACCACAAAGATGTCCAGGGAGTTGGGGTCTAGCCCATTGTTGCCAAAATCAGCTGTAATACCTTCAGCAAATCACTTAACTTCTTGGCAAGTGAGTCCATTATTTCATCTACGAAATGAAAGAGAATTGGTGGATCTAGACCCTATGAATCACCTAGGATGTGTTGTTGGGGGAACAGGTTTGCGACTGTGGTCTTCAGCCCAAACTCAGCATCAAAACCTCCAGGTCAGAGGGTATGAAATCAGAGTCAGAGTTAAATGTGGAAAGTCATTTTCTGGAACTATGGAAAGCAGGAGAATGCGGTGGTATTAAAGGCCACTGAGCACTGACTCAGCTTAATCCCAGGTAAGGACAGGACCCTGCTGATGCTATATTTGGTTCAAGAACTAGGAGAGCCTGATACATGTCAACAATCAGAGGTTGCTGATCTTTTTTCTATAAAGGGCCAGACGGTAAACATTTCAGGCTTTTGGGCCATGCGGCTTCTGTTGTAACTACTCAACTCTGCCACGGCAGAGTGGAAGCAGCCATGGATAATAACTAAATAAGTGAGTGTGTTATAGTCCAATAAACTTACTTTTCAATGTCATAATTTTCATATGACAAGAAATATTCTTCTTTTTATTTTTGTCAACCATGGAAAAATGCAAAAACATTCTTAGCTTATGAGCCATATAAAAAAGGTGATGGGAAGACTTTGCGGACCCCTGTCTTAAATGGAAATGCCAAGATTTTTAGGGTAACTTGATAATGTAAGCCTCATAATAAAAAGGCAGAAACAGAGCCAAATGTCACTACCTTTCTTTTTTTTTTCATGATTATAGATTTGCTATAGCAAAAAGGATACAAATGAAGAGACACATAGGGTGAGGTCTGGATTGGTTCCCAACGTGGATCTTCCATGTCTCAAATATGCATTAGTCTTCCCAGCACCGACATATTTCACCAACCAGGAAGTCTATGGAGCTTCTCTAACCAGCAGAAGGAGGCATGGGAAAGGCACTGCAGAAACAGAGTGTGCCTGCTCCTGCTGCGTTTAGCCACCGCACTTCCATTAGGTTCTGTTTCCTTAGCTAATTGGGAATAGTATCGTCAGACTTGTGCGTGTGCATGAGTGTGTGCGTGTGTGGAAGGGGGGGTCTCTGCTGCCATTTATAACCTATCTGCAATGTTCCATTTGCTAGTTAAAGTACAGGTTTCCAGGCTTCTCCTCTATAGATATGTTTCAGTAGTTCTGAGGTAGTGTCCAAAAATCTGTATTTTAAGCATCTTCTCCATATTAGATGACTCATATGATCGGATCTATTTAGGAAACTAATACTGGAATCAAGGTCTAGAACAATTTGGAAGTTCATGGTGCAATTAGAATCCTATCTTCTTTAGAGCTACAAGGCTACCCTTTCCCTTTTATAAACATAAAATTCGACTTCTGATGTGATATATTATCAGGGTGAACTGCATACCAATCATAACACTAAATGGTAAGGCAGCACCTCTGACTATGAGGTCCTGGAAGCAAGCAAAGCTTCTAAAGCTAACAAGAAGTGACACTCAGTAAAACATAAACAAAACAAAAGATGGTGCTAAGCAAGAAATCTTAAGAAAAATAGGCCATCAGCAACTATCCTACGCAAACTGATATGACCACAAACAGGCATGAGAGAAGGAATGCTTTGTTGGTGCTTTTAGGACACTGTGACAACTCTGAACCACAGAGAAACTCAGCAGCATACAGAGCAAGTAACGCCCAGCATTCAGAGATGGAGAGACTGTGTCTGAAAAGGGGGTGGGCAGGCCACACAACTATGACAGCTTTGCTCTAAACAGTAGCGACAGCTTGGAACCAAAGGGCAGCCTTTCTTGGAATAAACTGTTCAGCGGCATCTCTTGGCACAAATAGCAATCCCCATCAAAAGCACCGTCTCTGAATATAAAAGACAAAGCTGGCTGTATGATTCTGCTATGGGTCAAACACCTTAAGAGGCTATTATTCCCCCCATCACCTTTTCTATTCCCAAGCTTACACACTCCCTCAAGCCTAATTTCTACTCTTTGGCTTCATGCTCCTCACTGCTCCCTCCTGTCACAGGATCTCTGGTCAGCTTTCAGCTCAGGTTTGTTCTTCACGCACTGTCTTTCTGTAATTCTGATTGCTGCAGACCTCCGACTGTATTGAAAAATCCTGTCTGTAGATAACAACAGGTGCAGGGAAAGTGAAACACTTTCCCTGCACCTGTTGTTATCTACAGACAGGATTTTTCAATATGCTCCGAGAGATATTGACTTTTAACATGTCTATTATGTCATCTTGCTATTTCATTATGATTAGGAAACAGTTATTTCAATGGATTCATAAGAAATAATATTAACAGTATGTTCCTGCTATGTTCCAGGCATTGCGGTAAGTGGTTTACATGGATTTCACATTCAATATTAAAGAACCGTCCTATGAGGTAGGTACTATCATCATCCCTATTTTCCAGAAGGTAAACTAGGACTTGGGGAAGTTATGTAACTTAGCTAGTGAATTGTGGAACCAGCATGAAAGCGTGCTGCCCAGATTCAAACCTAAGCCCTATAACTGTACAAAAAACTAAAAAGTTGCTGTTGAATTGATTCCGACTCATGGCAACCCCATGTGTGTTAGAAACTCTATGTAGCACAGTTATAGTTATATAGACATATAGAAATAGATACATAAAAACACAAATATATATATGTATATATAATGCATATATACATACATATAATTAGGATCAAAATTTCTATTCTATAGATAATGAGCTATGTAAAAAGAGAGAGAAGTCACATCACACTGTAAAGCTGTTGATTGGAGGACTGCCATAAACCAAAGTACTAAACCTCAATTGTAGGAAACTAGGAAAATGGCTATTAGAGGTTTCACCTCCTTGTTAAGTGAGTAGTGAATGGCAGCAGTTTAGTTCTTTCCCTAAGGATGTTACACCGAAAAGTCAGCATCCCTTATAAGAATATCTTCTTCTTTATAATATCTTTCCAAAGGTTTGGCCTTTTTAATAGCTCCCCGGAATAGATAAGGGGGAAGAGAGAACTGATAAAGTAAAATAAGTCTTATTCCTTTGCTATGATCATTTAGCCCTTGGGTCCCTATACCTTTTCCATTTCTACCTTGATCCTTGGGGATCCTTTACCAGGAACCTCTACAATTATCATCAGAGAGTACTGATGGTCTGTATTTCCGAATGCATGCCCCTCCTTAATACCTTTGTGTTCTAGTTGTGATCCACATATAAAACTGAACAGTTTTGGTTAATCTAGTGGGTCATTCATGTAGTACATATTTATTGGAGAGCTATTCAGACTACTCCTTCAATAAACATTTATTGATTGTCTACTAAGTGCTGGGAATAATTCTCCTGCAAATTCTCACACTGCTGGAAACTGGGGATATAAGTCAAGACATACCCTACCATTAAGGAACTTACAGACAATAAGGAGACAGGCAAGTTCCAGGCTATCAGATAATATAGGAGTTTGTTGCAAAAACTGTACAAAGGAATTATAAGCACAAGAAGGAAAAAGAGAATAGAGTTAGACTAATCTTAAATACACACACAAACATATATATACACGAGTCTTAAAGAACATTTTCGGAAGAGGGAAGAGAAGTTAGGGATAGCCCACCACTCTCTTGCCCACTGCTCTATTGCTTGGCAATAATTAGTGATTCTTGGAAATGTAAACTGATTTGCACAGTATCAAAAAAAGCAAAAAGAGGCTGCTGGCAGAACCATGTTGCATTGCAGGTCTATTTACAAGACAGGCTATTATCTTTATTAAAATAATAATTTTTAGATGTAAGTAATAAAAAAGAATGGCTGCTCTTCCCAGAGAGCTCAGAGAAGCTCACTGAAAGCATCTCGTAATAATTAAGGGAACACCCAGGACATGCAACACACAGAGGGATACTCTCTCCTACTACCACAATCTCTCTAAAGCCTTCCTCATTAACAACGACTGACATTTGATGAATGTTCATGCCTGAAATACTCCCTGGACTCCTTGGAAGCCTTATCTGTGACAACACAGCTTTGTAGCCAGTAGCCTAAGAAACTGCTTGATTCTTCCTCTGCAGGGAGGTAGTGGGTTGGGCTTGCTGTGGATTCAGAGAAGTACTGGAGAAAACTTGGAATCGAATGTTTTAAGTGAATGTCTGCATTATGCCTTGCCCCTAGGTCTTTTATAATTCTCCCCAGTGCAGACAAGCTCTGTATTTTGTGGCTAAAACTGAAAACCCAACCAATTTTCTTATCTTTCATGTCTTCCTGGTGTGCTATAAGCACAGGCAGATTTTTATTCTTCTCTGATTCATTTCTTGGATGCCTACTGTGTTACAAACCTCCGAGCTAGGCTCTTTGGGAGCTACAAATAAGCCTCGGTTTAAAAAAAGAAAGAAAGAAACATGAATTGGAGATCTTGGGTTGTACTTTCTTTTAGGCAGGGGAGTTTGCCTAATTCAGACCAGGTGCTTATCACTCTGCCCTGTAAAAGGACTTCAGGCCTCTCACCACCTGCTCCAATACTGATATCTATCACAAGGTATTTGGTGAACAGGACTGCACATCCGAGATGAAGGCAGGCGACTAATTTACAGTTTCACACAACTTCACTCTTTGTTTACAAACTCCATAAACGGCAGCAAATCACAAGAAGTACCAAACAGGTTTGCAGATTTTTATGTGGCAACTATTTCAAGTGCTTTCCATGAATGTTTTTTAGAAGGTTGACCTACTACAGATTAGATAGCTATTTTCAGAGCACATACATTGTAATGAATTAAAGCAGCCTGAGGCAAAGTGTACATATTCTGGCAGTAAAAAAAATTCCTTGTTTTGGAGCTTGTGGATAGTGTAAAATGGATTCCTATTATATTGAAAATACTGACTGAGAAAAAAAAAATTACTCCCAGAAAAAAAAAACAAAAAAAAAAACCACCAAGGTAAAAAAAATTTTTTTTTTTTTAAGAAAGGACCTTCTATTTATAAGAAAGAATGGAGAATGGGAAAATAAAAAAAATTTTCTTTTCATTTATTCTTCAAGTTTTCAAGAGGCAATGCAGTATAGTCATAAAGGTGTCAATACCAATGTCAGAATGCGTGGGTAAAAATACCTCCCAATTTACTTACTTACTAGCTGTGTGACCTTAGCCTCAGTGCCCACATCTGAAAATTGAGAGGAGTAGTAGTACTAGTAGTGGTAGCGGTGGTTGTGAATGGTAGTAATAGTAGTAGTAATGGTAGTGGTAGTAGTTGTAAATAATAATAATAGTCGTTACCTCGCATAGAATTAAATGAACCAATTTTATACAAAGCCTTTAGTCTACGAAAAGACAGCATCAGTAAGCGGAAGGTATTATTGTTTTTTTATCAACTGCTTACTGAACCCTCAGGCATCCAGTGAAAAGAAGTGTCAATATAGTTCTTGGCTTTGAGAAACTTATAGTCTAAATAGGTAAAAATGCAGGAAACTAGACAATAATTTAAAACAATGAATAAGCACTTATTTTTTTCCAGGCAATGATAGCTAAATTGATCTGGAAGATAGGGGAGAGGGAGCTTGCTATGGAACAGAAATAAAACAAGGCTCAGAACTAGTAAGATCTTTGTTAAGAATGAAATTATACAAAATCTAGAGTTAGAAGCTTAAAAGTCAAGACCATTCAATCAACAAAATCTCTTCTAAATGACAGCTTTTCAAATATGTATTATTTTATTTATACATAACATTTATTCTATGCTTTGCCACCCATGATATTTGCATGGATGTCTTCTTCTCATCATTCGAGTCTCAATTCAGATGTCACCTCCTCAGAAAATAACTTTCCTAATCACCCTAGCTAAAGCAGCACCTCTCACCCAGTGAGGGGCAGTGAGTTACTTAATATGGCCCTTCTGGCCATAGTCTTTGTGACTCCCACAAAATAATTGGATGGGACTATGTAAATAAGGTGTTTGTGGCCCACCAAGAGGATTAGACAGCCTACTAATAATGCAAGTAAGGTGCACAGAATCACTGAAAGAGGATGGGACCATGCAAATAAGGTGTATGGAACTCTTGTAGGGGATTGGTCAGTTTTGCCATCCCACAAGGCTTAAAAAGAAGGCCAATCTCAGGGCAAAAAGAGAACCTCACTACCATCAAGGAAGAAGAGCCAGACAGGAGTGGATCCAGGATTCTTGCACCGAGAGTCTTCTAGACCCAGGAGACAGAGAGAGCTGTAACACCAGAGACAGTGATAAGTGGCAGCGAGTATGGTAGAATCCAGTGGCAGAGAAACAGCAGCAGCAGAATTAGGAGACTGACACAAGACAGCAGTGGGCTTCCTGACCCACTGAACAAGGCAGCTACAGCGGGCATGCCAACCCACGGAGCAAGAGAACTGAGAGCCTTCAGGCAGGCTTCCTGGCGGAGCAGGGTGCCTGTGAGCACTTGGCGGTGGAGCTAAAGAGCTTTGTAACACTTGCCCAAGCAGGGCAGAGGCCAGGCCTGAGCAGGCCAACGGCCAAGGGTAGAGAGAGGAGGCCTGTCCTGAGAGGGCCAAGAGGTGCCTGTTCTGAAGGGGCCTAGAGGAGCCTGTCATCAAGGGGCCAAGAGGAGCCCTACACAGCCAAGAGGAGCTGAAAGAGCTGTCCTGCACTGAAGAAGGGAGGCTTTTTGCTTACCTGCTTCCTGATCCTGTTCCTGATCCCAAGTTATAGCCTATTGATTCTGATCCTGAGTTGTAACCTGTTACTTCCCTAATAAACCCCATAACAGTGATCATTGTCTGTGAGTTCTGTGTAACTACTGCAGTGAATTACTGAGCCCAGCAGAGAAGTAGAGAGTGCCATAGGAGGGATGGCTGGTGTCAGAATTGGTAAAAAAAAAAAAAATGTTCAAGGGTGGAGGTATATTTGATCCCCATCTCATAAGAGCCAGCCTTGGGCTGATGCTGATGGTGATTCTCTCTCCCCTCATGAAGTTAGAGGAGGTCAGGTGCCACCCTCGCCATTTTTTGCACCCTGGTATTCTCTATCAAGAAAATAAAAACAAACAAACAAACCCACTGCCATTGACTCGATTCTGACTCAGAGCAACTCTATAGGACAGAGTATAACCGTCCCATAGGGTTTCCAAGACTGTAAATCTTTACAGAAGCTGACTGCTACATTGTTCTCCCATGGAGTGGCTGGTGGGTTTGAACTGCTGACCTTTCAGTTAACAGCCGAGTGCTTAACCACTGCACCACCAGGGTTCGTATTCTCTATCACATTCTCCTATTTTATTTTCTTCATAATACTTTTAGCAGAGTTTACTAAGTGGTATTTTGCCTATGAATTATAGTAGAGCTTCTTAATCTTGTCATTATTGACATTTTGGGTTGGGTAATTCTTTGTTATGGGGTCTGTCCCATGCATTCCAGAATGTTCAGCAGCAGTATATCCTCTACCCACTGGATGCCAGTAGCAGGCCTTGCTCACCACAGTTGTGATCACACATGTCTCCAGACATTTGCAAATGTTTGCTCAGCCCTTCAGCGGAGAGACCAGTAGGACCTGGGGCAGCCAAAACCCTGGAGCAGTCACCTCCGGCCGTAATAAATCTCATGTATTAACCTTAGTGTCTATGCAGAAGGAATATTAGTTTCTATATGGACCAAAATGTGGAAGGGGTTGAGAAACTGCTGATCAGCACCTGAAATTACGTGTTTACATGCTTAATGAGTTTTACATTATTTATTTATACAGTTTAATCCCCATAGAAACACTAAAGAAGCACGAAATGTTATTATCCCCATTTTACAAATGAGACATAAATGGGTTTAAGTAATTTGACCAAAGTCTCATTTTTTTAAAGAAATGGAGATCCCCATGCTCCTAACACTTAGGTTAAAAAAGAATCCAAAACCCTCCCAGAACTTTAATATTCTACCAAAATCTTCTTTGGGGTAAATTTCTAAGTTACTTCAATGGTTTTCTTACATTGTTCCTGCATTATTGCCTATATGTCACCATATTGCCCTGATCCTTTACTTCTGGACTTTTTTTCTTTGTAGTGTGTATAAAACTGTCCATTTTTCTTTCTGTTACCTCATCTTAGTGCATTTCACCCATTATTCCAACCTGTTGAGGTATATTGTATCCTTGCTTGTCAGGTGTACTACAACTCATTCAACATAAGTGAGGTAAATTGAAGGAAAATGAAAAGCTGTGAATATTTTGTAAAATGTGCACCAGATGATACGAATAAGGAAAAATGTAATTCAAAGAGGTGAAAAGTTCAGAATAAGAAGAAATTGGTCAGGAAAGTCTTCTTGGAAGAGACAAATTGATTTAAACCTTAAAAATATTACTGAAACTTAAAAGAACTCAAGGAGATTGATTTCTATTCATTAGCCTATTATTGGTTTACAGCCATTGATAAGTATGCTTACTTGGAAATAGTACAATTCGTCCAATGACATACACCTTCTCTGGAGCCCAGGAAACCCATGGCAAGATTAGTATCTAGGACTGTCAACCTTTATACTCCTTCTTCCTTGGGCCAGGACTGACCTCTTTCTCTCCATACCCTTTAACTCTCCTTGGAACAAGTTGATACTTGCTTATCTTTTAAATCTCAGATTGTATGTCACTCTATCCAGGGAGCTCTTCTGATTTCTCTAGACAGGGTTGGGTGTCACTTGTGCAGGATCTCACAATAGCCTGAATTTTCCACCATCTGTGAAAGACAGACTATAATGTAACTATGAGTTAACGTGTCTGGGTTTCCCACCGGAGACTGAAAGCTTCTTGAAGACAGGGACTCAGGGGCTGAAAGAATGTTCCTGGAAGACAGGAATAAAAGCAGGTCAATCACTGTTATGGATACTAGATAAATCCTGCTCTGCCTTTATTAAGGGAATGACCAGCTCCAGAACAGGAATTTAAATACACCAAGGTAAACTGACAACCTTGACACAGGCTAAATACAGGGAGGGAAATAGGCCGTATCAAAAAAAGTCTCTTAATATTTGCACAAGAGGACATCCTTAATTAATCCTCATCACTATGCTTTTGTGAAACCACTTTATCTTTCCATTTGCCTTTTCTCGATTAAAAAAAAATTTTCGAATTCTTAAGGAAACTTACGAAGTTACATTTTTTGAGAGAAACAATACCACATGCTAATTTCATGTGTGTATGTAGGTGTGTGTTTATAACGAACAAAAGCACAGAATGCTGCAATGATACTACGCATTTGCTTATGAAGAGTGCTATCATTGTAACTGATGTCATTTGACGATTTCTTGGTATAATGAAGACTTAACGATATTTCGTCAGTATCGGTGGCCAAAAAATGAACCAAGGAGTCAAAATACTAAATTTACTTTTGCCATCCTACCTTGTTTCAGCTTATATTTTCTGGACACGGACTGACTGCATGAAAATAAGGCCTGATTCTCCTTGATCACAATATTATTCATAGGATTTTGAGCCAAGGCTAACTCAGAAAAATTGATAGAAGAAAGTTTCTATAGTTATAAATTTCTAAGTGCATTTTTTTTTATAGATCAAGCTCTAGATCCAGATACACCCTTTTTTTATTGAATATAGAGAAATCATTGCTCTCAATGTCTATTCAGATGCTTTGCTCCTTTTTAAATCTTATTTATATTTATTAATGAGTTATAAGCGTTCTTTATAGATTTTGCTACAATTATACTGCACATAAGCTTATCAGACATATGATTCACTAAAACTTCTTCCCATTCATATTTACTTCCATAATGAAATTAGATGAGGAGGTATTAATATTATATTGAGAGATACATGTTTACTTTCTAATTTCTTCTGCCTGTATCCTCTAGCCTGCCAACACACACACACACACACACACACTCGCACACACACCTTTCACCTTATTCTCTCTCAAAAGCAATCATTTTCTGACAAGAACCCAGGAAAAACAAAAGAGAGATTTTATTTCCAAAATCAAAGTCTTTTAGGCCAAAGCAATTGAGAAAGAGCAGGTTCCTTGAATTCCCTCCAGCTTGGCTTTGAATAGCAAGAGCCAAACCTGAAGGATGGGAACACAGAGTTTAGTCATAAGACAAAAATTTCAAAGAGGACTAATAGTGTTCCTATTTTCCTCACCAGTTCCTTTCCTGAAGAGTCCAGACCTATTTAGAGTGACAAAAGAGAAAGCATCACAGCACTCCAATGACTCAACCAAAGGCAGGACTTCATCCCTGTATTACTTAGAATTTGAGAGAATGCAAAGGAGTCTGGGAAGATGTCACCAGTGGATGGTAACACTGAGGGAGAGTTGCACAGTTAAAATAACCAAATTTAATCCACCCTGCTCGGCCTTGAAGCAAGGGAATGCCTCTGTTACATTAACCTCCTCTTCCAGGATGGTTCCTGAATTGTATAATCTGATACTTACTTCCTACCATAACATCAAGCAATGGTGCTTCTGTTTTGTTTTGTTTCTGTGCTTTTTATCCTTCCTTCCTTCCTTCCTTCCTTCCTTCCTTCCTTCCTTCCTTCCTTCCTTCCTTCCTTCCTTCCTTCCTTCCTTCCTTCCTTCCTTCCTTCCTTCCTTCCTTCCTTCCTTCCTTCCTTCCTTCCTCCCTCCCTCCCTCCCTCCCTCCCTCCCTCCCTCTCTCCCTCCCTCTCTCTCTCCCTCCCTCCCTCTCTCTCTTTCTCTCTTTCTTTCTTTCTATTTTTTACTTTCTCATCATGTCCCTCTCAGCAATTCAGGAAGCCTGAGAAATGTTAATGTTATTTGTCCAAAATCCTAACAGGTCCATAATGGTATAAAAACCCAATAAATAAAAACATAAATGTACCATCCAGGGTCACAAACCAGAACAAACAATTATTCAGGCTCAAATGTGTCCAAGATCCAATCATGCAAAGATGAAGACCCAAAGGAAAAGAGCTCTTAAAAAGTTGTTGAAACAAAGAGGTTTTTATTCGAAGAAAATCAAACCCTATGTTTTAAAGAGAGGATTGGCCATGAAACAGACTTTAATAAAAGCAAACAAATCATTCTGATATGCTTTGTTTTACATCTAAAAATCAGGAGTTCTAAATATAGTACCTATGCCCCACTTCTATTCATCTAGGTAAAATATATATATACAGTACACTGGGTGGTGAAAGTGAATTTGTTGATTTAATTTGGCTCTTCAATTTGCATTTGCAATAAAGTCTAGCTTTCCTCAAGTTACTTAAACTTTCCTGCCCACATTGGTGAAAGCATAACTCCTATTCAAATCAATTTTCAAGCACTCTTTGTGACATGAGATTAGGTTAATCTCTGCTCATCTTCTTGATGAGAAATTATTTTTGTTTGCCATTTCCTTTAAAGAAGTCACCAGTCACCTACATTTGGATATGTATTAAATTTAGACACGTATTTATTCCCAGTGACATTTCTCCACTGCATTTAGGTAGGTGATAATTGAAGGGAGATATTTCTCAGCTGGAGATTACTGTAGCTAGGAGTTTTTCAAGCCAGCTGAAAAATACAATTCATCCTTAAAGACTAATCACAGTGTTTATAAGGGAAAAAGGAAACTGCATTATCTTGTTATAGGAAAAAAGATGAGATGAGAGCTGATCTTATAATTTCACAGTTCTTTTCATTCACCCACAAACACTTGCTAGGCTCTTAGCATAGATTCAAATACTTGATTAATTCAAATGAATTTTTTTCACTGGTGATTTTTCTTTTTTATATGGGATAGTATACAGTTTACTGATACAGTTTACTGTTCCCTATATGCTCCTAAAACTTCCTTCTATTTTATTTAACAAACTAATAATATGGTTTCTCTAGCAAGCCCATTTATCTTGGGTCCCTAAAATAATCTCTTATATTTATTAAGACTTAAAGTCAAACATGGCATGAAAGGAACACACTATAATGACAATGAAGGTAAATAATTAGACAGTCAAGTAAATTATTTCAAGGAAAGAGACAACAGGGCACTGAACTTCTACACTAAAAATGAAAAGGTTAGTTGCTGTTATAATTTCATAGGCAGGAATATACAACTGGGTACATGCACGCTTGATATCACAGAGGGGTGGGGTGATCAATGATAGAAATGACTCACATAATAGCTTCTTCTCCAACTTCAGGATAGAATGTCCCAAGTATTATGCATTTGTTCTTGAGTCACATGTAACCTCTTAGTCACTTTATCAACACCATTATCTTCATTTATCTTTCTCTTTAGTTATGCTTAATTTCTCTCAGTCCCTGCCTGACTTGCCTCTATTCTTTTTTTTTTTTTTTTTTTCCTTATGCTAGGAATATTGTTGCACAATGAGAATAAGACATGACGCAGTCAAATAAGAAAGTAAGTCCACATACAAACCAGTCATCTTCACTGGGTTATTTTGCTACTCTAACTCTTTTGCTACCAGTGGTATAACAGTACGCTGGTCATTTTTTACGTTCTGGACCTTGTTGGTAGTACATTATTCTGATTTTAATGTATTAAGGCATCAAGGTGGGTCCTTTTGAAATTCTTGAAGCTCAGTATCCAGAGGTGGAGCCTCATTGTTGTGTAGGTTAAGCATCCTATTAGACCATGTTTCCTGAATGTATTAGTTCTGTAAACTTCTTCTTCTTCTTTTTTTATTTCTGTGAGATATGGCTTGCAAGCATAATTATGGCTTTCCTGTGTGAAAGTTGGGGAGCCCCGATGAGTTTGTTTTGGTTTTTCTGTGTCATATTTGGAAAACCAGAGATTCCCCGTGTAACCTATTCATGTGGATAGTCTGAAGAAAGACAGCTCAATTACTACATAAGGCACAGTTTCCTTTAATGTTATGTAACAATGGTATTGCTTTTGTCCTACCAGATTTGCTCTACTTTGTTGGATACATAATTTAACATAACTTCTCATTGTGCATTTATATGCCTACTTTGTATTTTGTATTCTGTCTGTTTACTTCATTTTTATATCCTGAAAACAACTGTGTGAGTACTTAATCATCTGTTTCCATTTTCATTCAGCATTGGTATAAATGGTCCTCTAATGCATACTTTCTACTAGGTTACATGGGGAACTTCTGGTTTTCCAGATATGAACTAGAACCTAGCAACAAAGTATCACTATAGATTTCACTGGTATATTGTTGAACCACTGATCGGTGGTACCACAGTGCCACTTGCCTCCTTACCAGACCATATTTCTCAAAATCCGTATCACCAACCAAAAACTTTAAACACACTCATTTAGTAAGCATGTATTCCAGTACTGAAAATATATGCCATCAAGAAAAAAAGAAAAAAATATACTAACAAAAGAGATAATCCATTCTTCTCATAGTTGCAGAATTATGCTACTAAAACAAAACTCAGGTCATGCCACTTTTTTAAAACTACCTGCAACTCTACAAATCTTCCCGTTGCACTTAGAATAAAACCGAAGCTCCTAATCGGGGAACCCCTGGGTGGTGGAAATGGTTAACGCACTAGGCTTCTAACCAAAATGTTGGAAGCTTGAGTTCACCCACAGGTGCCTCAGAAGAAAGGTGTGGCGATCTACTTCTGAAAAATTGGCAATTGAAAACCCTGTGGAGCAGTTCTACTCTGACACACATGGGGTTGCCAGGAGTTAGAATTAATCCACGGTAACTTGTTTTGCCACGGTCAGCAAAGCCCTCTGAGATCTGGTCTTTACTAATTCTCTCTAACCTCATCCCATTCCACTACCACCCCCTACAAATCTTTCTGTTACCTGAGGACAACCAATTCATTCCCACTTTACGTCTGCTCTTCCCTCTGCCTGGTACACATGACACCCATATTTGCATTATTATGATTTAGATCTCAAATATCATCTGCTCAGAGAAGACTTCCCTTAGTAAACCAATAGAGGGTAGCCGTGTCACTCCTTGCTGTTTGTCTTACTTACTTATACTATCTGTATCCCCCACTGGAACATAAGCTCAGTGAAAGGAGGGCCCTGCCTGAATCCCCAGGCCTGGAACAATTCCTGGCATGTGGTAGGTGATCCATAAATAGTTGTCAGATAAACAAACAAGGCTGCAAACTTCTTTGTTGAAAGCTATAATAATACTGTTTTACTTTCAAAATAATCTTTTTTTTTTCATCCGCATGTGGATATTTTGAAGACAGACAGACAGCTCAATTATTATGTGAGCACATTTTCCTTTAATGTTATGTAACATTGATATGGCTTTTATTCTTTCAAATTTGCTTCACTTTATTGGATACATAATTTAATTTCTCATTCTGCTTGTTTATTCAACTTTAGTGGAATATTTCCATGCACTGCCTAGTATATTTATATGCGTACTTTGTATTTTGTCTGTTTACTTCATTTTTACGTCCTGAGAACAACTGGGTGAGCACTTAATCATCTGTTTCCATTTTCATTCAGCATTGGTATAAACGGTCCTCTAGAGTACACAATCCAAACAGAAATTGTGGCATCTTCTGATTAGGAAATCTGACATAAATGCAAAAATATTTCTTTGGTCAGAAGTATTTATAGTGCTACGACTATTGTTTTGCAAAACATAGCAAATGCTTCCACAGCTGTGGAAAAGAAAAAAAAAAGCAAAGACTTTTCATGGGCTTTTTTTTTTTTAATGGGACTGACTGTGGCTAGAAATTTGATTTGTGCTTTAGTTTAATATATATATATATATAAAATAAATATATTTTAGGTTACCAGAGACTTTCATTGTATTCAACAAGGAAAACAAAGAGCAACTCAGAAAAGCAGCTTTCCATTTACAGAGCTTAGTTTTTTTTTATATAGGTGTAGGGGTCAGTGTGGTCAGAGAGAAACACAGCCAGTACTTTTCCTCATGAAGTTTTTATACTTGAATATAGACTTCAGAATCACATATGAGATTAGGGAGACCATACATACATAGGAAAGCTCACCTCAATAAGCCCCAAGCTAAGAATTTGTGCATATGAAATTTCGAGGCTCTGCGGGTCATAGAATCATTGGTAGAGTTTGTACTTAGTGACAAAAACATTTTCAGTATGGTTTCACTTCGCCACCTCTTTCAGCCCACCTCCAAAAATTCTTCCACCTCAGAAGTCTAAACTCCATTTATCCTACAAGCTTCACTGTGCTCGCTCCCTCTTGTCCTCCTCTTCTTTTGATCAGTTTAAATTTCACAATTATGTAAGCATTCCCTCCCATACAGCTTCAACTCGTTAGTCTCTCCCACAATTGCTTATTCCCTCTTGGCAAAACACAAATCCTGGTTAAATCAAGTTTTCTGTCTATTTGGAGCCTGTATCTGCGCAAATAAGTGAGGCTGAAAAGGCATACACAACCAAATGAGCTGGTCTCACTTTAGATTTGGGATCATTAACATCAAGTGGGATCTTAATGATACTGTATTTCCCTAGTCCATTGACTCTTCCCTTCTTCTGAACAGCTATTTCATACATTTTTTTCTGTCCTCAAGCTGCTCATACCTCTACCTTCATCCTCACTTTCAGTCATTGACCTTGCCTTCTATATTACTGAGAAAATAGAAGAAACCAGCACAAAATTTCCACAGCTCCAACCACCCATCAACCCACCCACCTGCCTGTGTGCCCAGATACTCTGCCTTCCCTGTCTCTATAGGCAGTAGCTAGCTATTCTCTTGTGCTTCGCAAGGACGTGGTACACACGGTCTTCTCCTCTCCGACATCAGCAGCATTCCCCACACTACAACAATCCCTCCTAACCGTATTTTCCCTTCCTACTTATCATCCCATTTCTCTCCTTGCCTTTTCAGCAAAACTCATACCCAAGTTTTGCTTTCTTTTCCTCAAAAGACTTTCTTCTCTTGGATTTTAAGGTTCTATGTGCTCCCGAGGAAACCCTGGTGGCATAGTGGTTAAGTGCTACCACTGCTAACCAAAGGGCCAGCAGTTCGAATCCACCAGGCACTCCTTGAAAACTCTATGGGGCAGTTCTACTCTGTCCTATAGGGTCGCTATGAGTCGGAATCGACTTGACGGCACTGGGATTGGTTTTTTTTTTTTTTTGGTTATATGCTCCCGATTTTCCTCCTGCTTTCACAGGCCTCTACTAGCTCCTCTTCATTTGCCAACCTCTTGATGTGGGAATGTTAAGGACCAATCATCAAAGTTTTATTCTATTTCCTCCTATGTATGCATTTAAAGAGCCCTGGTGGTGCAATGGGGCCCTAGTGGCACAGTGGTTAAGAGTTTGGCTGCTAACCAAAAGGTCAGCAATTTGGATCCACCAGCTGCTCCTTGGAAACCTTATGGGGCAGTTCTACTCTACTCTATAGGGCCGATATGAGTTGGAATTGACTCAATAGCAATGGATTTTCGGTTTGGTGGTACAATGGTTAAGCACTGGACTGCTAACCTAAAGGTCGGGGTTCAAACTCACCAACAGCTCTGTGGGAGAAAAGACCTGGTAATCTGCTGCCATAAAGATTTACAGACTAGGAAACCCTATGGTTTAGGACTCTGTCCTATAGAGTCACTATGAGTTGGAATCAACTCGATGGCAACGAGATTGGATAATTATTTATATAGTATATAATAAAAATAATTAGTTACTATTTATTGTCTCTCTTTGTGAACCCCTCCCCCCCAATAATTTAAGCTCCGTAAAGGGAGAGACTTTTGTTTTGTTTTGTTTCATTGCTACATGCCCAAAGCCTGAGAGAGTTGTGGAACACAGTAAATGTTCAGTAAATAATTATATAATAAATAAAAACAATCAATATAAAGTCTTGATTCTAAGCACTCCTAAGGGCAATAAGGGAGAATGACATAAAAGAAATGTTCAGGTGGGGAAAGACACTACTGTGCCACCCTCTGTCCCCTGTAAAACCATTGCCTTCGAGTCAATTTCAACTCACAGTGGCCCTATAGGACAGAGTAGAACTGCCCCATAGGGTTTCCAAGGCTGATGGTTTGAACAGTTGACCTTTCGGTTAGTACTTCAGTGCTTAACAATTGTACAACCAGGGCTCTTTCCCTCTGTCCCAGGACTATTTGCATCTCATTTCACTCTTATTTACCCAATCAAGTCTCCTTTAAGAATGCTTCTTTAAAAATATATTAGTCTTTCAGAAAGGGCCACATGGACCAGAGACCTACATCATCCTGAGACCAGAAGAACTAGTTGGTGCCCGGCCACAACCGATGACTGCCCTGACAGGGAGCAAAACAGAGAACCCCTGAGGGGGCAGGAGATCAGTGGGATGCAGACCCCAAATTCTCATAAAAAGACCAGACTTAATGGTCTGACTGAGACTAGAGGAATCCCAGCAGTCATGGTCCCCAAACCTTCTGTTGGCCCAGGACAGGAACCATTCCTGAAGACAACTCATCAGACATGAAAGGGACTGGACAGAGGGTAGCAGAGAGATGCTGATGAAGAGTGAGCTATTTGTATCAGGTGGACACTTGAGATTGTGTTGGCATCTCCTGTCTGGAGGGGGGATGGGAGGATAGAGAGAGTTGGAAGCTGGCAAAATTGTCACGAAAGGAGAGACTGGAAGGGCTAACTCATTAGGGGGAGAGCAAGTGGGAGTACGGAGTAAGGTGTATATAAACTTATATGTGACAGTTTGACTTGATTTGTAAACGTTCACTTGAAGCTCAATGAAAGTTAATTATATATATATATATATATATATATATATATATATATATATATATTAGTCTTTTAGTCCTGCCCCTCCTTACCTTCTCCCAACCGAAAAAAAACAAAACAAAACAAACCCGTTGCCATCTAGTCGATTCCGACTCATAATGACCCTATAGGACAGAGTAGAACTGCCTCATAGAGTTTCTAAGGAGCACCTGGTGGATTCGAACTGCCAACCTTTTGGTTAGCAGCCATAGCTCTTAACCACTAAGTTACCAGGGTTTCCTCCCTTCTCCCAAATTTCCAAAGGCTTCCCAATGCTAGGAGAATGAAATCTAAGTATCTAAATGGACCTACTAGACTTTGCAAAATTCCATCTCAGGGTACAGTCTGCACACCAGCCCCAGGGGCCTATTCCTCTCTTTAATCCATTTGGTTCCTTCTGTCTGTAACAGTTCACCCTTGGATGACCAACTTTGCAGAGTTGGCTCTTAGTATTTTATAGAGCTACATACTTTGCAGAGCTAGGCTCGTAGTGCTTCCTCAGAATCCTTCCATGGCTTCCTAGACTATGTTGATTCCCCTATTTTATCCTCTTAGCAGCTCATATTTTACTTTTTGACTTGTATCACATTTCAATTAATCAATCATTTATGCAATTGGTTAATTAATATGAATCTCTCCATCTAGAACGTTACCTCTATGCAGGCAGCCTGACTTATTCACTCATATCCCTGGGGTCCTGATCATAGGTGATGCTCAGTAAACATTTACTGAATAAATGGAAAAATGAATGAACCTGACCTGGAATATTTCCCTCATCTGACTCATCTCTGTCTTGTGATTTATGCCTGGGCTGCTTGACTATCCTTTTAAATTCATGAATTCATTGCTTGTTTTTTGAATCCGATTGTAACTAATTCCATCCTTCATCTTGTCCACCTCAGCAACCTACTTTGGGTTGATAGTTAGCTTTGCCTTCACAGATACTGTTCTTAGATTTTATCAATACATCTATATTTCCTCAACAGGAGAGAAAAGAAATTTTTTTTCTCTTTTCAACCTGAAATAGAACTCACATTGCCAATACCTTTAGGAGAACAACTTTAGACACTAAAACTTGTATGTTTTAACTTTGGCTTTGATGTTATCAGTTTGAGTGGAAGTACTCTAGTCAGCTTGTGCTCAGTTTTTAATCTCAAAGAGGTGGCCCATGACTGAATAACCTAATATGCAGTGTTTCTCCTCTTCTGTAAAACTGTGGCTGGACAGGGTCAGAGACAAAGAAGTAACAATGATACTTCCACAGTCAGGCATAAAATTATGTGTGTAAAATATACTTATATGCTAAAAAATATGTTCCCAACTCCTAATTCCTATTGTAAATTCCATAGTTTGACCTTTCAGCATGGCAGTAACTAATTTTCCTTTACCCTGACTGAAATAAGAGAGAAAATACACCATCTCCCATTCTTGGAAACAAAAGTAACATTATATTTGCCAAGAGGAAACGTTTTCTCCCTCTGTAGTTAAGTAGACTTTCCCATATCTAACTGTGTATAAATGTAGGATGCACTGAGCTGCTTTTCACACGAAGCCAAACATGAAGGTAATCCAAGAGTTTTAAAAGAAAAAATCTAAATGGTCTCTTAGGGGCTTGTGACTCGTCGTCACACAGCTATGAAAGAAGCCTGCAGAACAGGCTGGGTCCTGTCTCCAAAAGTTCAAGGGCTAAAAACAATTACCTCTTCAAGGACATCAGCAAGCTTACTGAGGATCTCTTCAGGAAGGCTCTGGAATGTTGGAACGCTGGAAAACAAAACAGAGAATGATGCTGAAGGCATGAAAGCAACTTACTTTCCTAAATGAAACAGCAAAATATCTGAATGAAAATACAAAAGCATTTCATGACAAAGAATCTGCACATGCAGATCAAAGTAATTATTCAAGCATGGCTTGATGTCTAACAACAGGGAAAAAGGCGTGTTCTACTAGAAGGAACATGGATAAGACTGAGTTCAATTCCCACTTACATTTGCTTGCAATGACCTTGAGTGCCACAGCTATAAAGGGGAGAAAACCGCTGTCTCCCTTATCAGTCTGCTGTTGCCAGAGTCTTTCCAGCTTCACCAACCTCTGCATTCACTCCCCTGTCAAATACACAAATCCTTCTCCAGGCCAACTCCTACTTAACCTTTAGGATAAAGCTTGATTGATCATACCTCACAACCTGCAAGCACTCATTCAACAACTCTGGGAAGCTTCCTTGACCCTCATCCCAACTCCTCCCCAGCTAGGTTCCAGACCAGTTGCCAAAGTCCGTTCTGACTCATGGTGGCCCCATGTGTGTTAGAGTAAAACCGTGCTCCACACGGTTTTCAATGGCTGATTTTTCAAAAGGAGATTCAAGCGCTTAACCATTTACATCACCCAGAGATGGCTAGGTAAGGCCTCCCTGTTATGAGCTCTTTTATCTCTTACTAAAACTGTGATCAAATAATGAATTGAGTATTTGTTACTGCTGGTCTTCCCTGCTAGAATGAAAACTCCACAAAGATAGGAACCATATCTATCTTGCTCATCCTTGTATTTTCACTGATTTACAAATAACATAAAGGCAGCAGCATGTGTTAAAAACAGTTACAAAAGCAGGAATGTGTGAATGCCTCCTAGGACAGTTATAAGGATCGGACTAGGCAGGATAGAGTCAAGAGTCAGACTCATAAAAGACACTCAAAAATCCTAGTTTCCTTCTTTCCACTCTTTTATTTCTTCCCATGGGGCAGTAAGCAGAAAATATTGAATGATGTTGAATGCATGAACCAAAAAAAATTTTTTTGTTTATATATACAAAATAGAAATGACTTTAAATGGAAAAAAAAAAAACCTCATCAACATATAGTTCTTGAAACTCCACTGGAAAATCTGAGATGTGAAACTAAACACTCATTTAATCACATGTCAATGTTAAAATAGAGAAACTACTACAGATGAATTTGTATACATTTATATGCCCTCTGATATTTGAACTATAGTATAATTTTGCCTTGATTAGAATAATACAAGAAAAGAAGCCACAACACACTGTTTTGATACAAGGATGAAAGTTTTGCTGTTAATTTATCACTCCAATTCCCATTACTTCAACCCAATAGGGTAAAGTCAATTGATAAAATCCAAAGGTTTTGTGCAGAGGTGTAACAATTCACCCAGGACCATCTGTTCCACCAGATTTATTGCTATGGTCTGAGCATGTGGGTTTTTAATTCCAGAAAGCAGTCTATTTCAGCAGCCAAATGGAACGTATCACAGAAAGAGACAGAAGATAGAAGAAGCTGTTTCCATGAGTTATGCAGGTTGAAAAATCTAGCCTTTCCTTGTTCTTTTAATGAGCTATACTTCAGTGACTTCTGAGATGTAAGAATGATTAGAGAGCTTCCATATTCCAGTGGGTATTTGTGGAAAACACAAACTATAACCGATTTTTTCCTGCTTTATTGTAATTGGCTCCTTTCTCTACACAGGCTTATTATTTCCATGCTAGAACTTATATTTCAATCTATGCTGTATTTATGTCAAATTATACTACAATACTTTCATTCTCATGGGAGTTCTCAATCATGAGGAAAAAAATTAAATGAGGACAATTTTAATATTTACTTGACCACATGACACACTAAATGAAAATAAAAACACTACATTTTAGGGGAACATTTTAAATATATTAAATTTTACAAGTGCCTCTTAAAATGTGCTAAAACATCCAGTAGCATTTACTATTAATAAAAATTAAAGATGATTTTTAAGAAGAAATGCATTTTAAATTATCAGTGCTAATTGAAGCACTTCTACATAATAGAAATCATTGAATTAAAAAAAAAAATCCTTCGTTTTTATAAATCACTCCAAAAACACTCTGTGGCTATCTTTAAAATCCTAAGATCTCTATTTCTCATGTAATTAATTTGCTTTCTAAGAATTACTGGTCTGTCAATGGCTTGAAGACCAAGAATAAAAAAATTCAGCATATTCTTACTTTTAATATGAATATACGTGAAATATATTAGTGGCATTTTCACAAATATATCAAAATACATTGACTCAGAATCTACTAATTTGGATGTATAAGAATTCCAGATGAAGTTGCCTATGGTTTAGAAAACTTAAGGCAAAATAATTACCAGGAAAAACTTCTAGCTAAAATTTTTAAACACTAGAGAAAAATATTTTCATTTATGTAAAAAAAATTCATAGGAACAATTTACATTTTAATTACAAATAATCTTATGGATCTATTAAAATGTCTTGGCTCTCTAAGGATTTGTAGTAGGCCTGAAGTTACAGGAAGAACTTGAATCTAACAGAATAGAGATGATTTAATATGTGGTCTTTTTCCATTGGTTCTTCTTAATCTAATGAAACAAGGATTTGAATTTGTAGTGACAATAGAAAATAAGATTTGAGTGTTGTCTATTTGCCAGGCATTGAACTAAGTGTTTTATAGATAATATAAATTTCATTTTTATAAAAGCCTTATCAAATAACCATTATTATTGTGGCCCATTCTACAGAAAAGACAACTGGAACCTTGAGGGTTTGCTTGCAGGCACACTGCTCATCATTAGTGAAGAAAGGATTAAAATTCTTATCTGAATGACTCTGGAGCTGATCACTGGCTCACTGATTTACACATGCTTACAATAAAGGTAAGTAGAAAAAGGCTTTCTGTAACTTTCAAAAGAATACTTAATTATTTTAGATAATGGCTTAGAAATTTTGATTAATAACATTTAATTTCATGACTTTATTTTGCAGCTTTTTAATATGAAAAATGTCAAATCAACAGAAGGGCTAAAAGAATTAGTCAAGGATCACCTGTATCCCCATCACCTAGATTGAAAAATTTTTGATGTTTTGCTGTATTTGTTCTATCTACTTTCAATTATTCTAATTTTCTGTGTGGTGAAATGAGTTCCTTTATGTGGCCTTTTGCCTTGGTTCTTTGGGAAAACAGCTGGAGGTTTTCTCCCTAAACCCTGAGGAGTTACCTTTGCCCTAGTTTTCTATCCCAGAGGGTTTGTTACTTTTGTCCAAGTTGATTGACATCTTCTGGGAAAATTGTAAACAATTTGATACCTTTTGTCTGGTCCTAGGCTGCAGCCTGTCCTGTGATTGGTATGCACCTGTAGGGACTGGTCAATAGACTATGCAAATGAGGTGAGTTATAGCTCGGCTGTGCCTCGTAGGCAAATGAAGTGTCTATGGCCCATTGAGACGGTTTTGGTCAGTTGGTGGCCCTGGTGAGAGTGTCATGCCTTGAAATTGACAAGGAGTTTGTATATTTAAGCAACCAGCCCCGAAGAGGTTTGTCAGACAGAAAGAAGCAGGAAGAGAAGAAGCAGGAAGAAGCAGAAGGAAGAAGGAAGAGAGAAGAAGCAGAGAGGGAGGAACCTCCTAAAAGAGCTGTAAAACACAGATCAAGGGCTGTAACACTGAAGGAAGTGACAAGCCCAGAAGGAGCCCAGCTGTGGAGCCAGCGGTGATGGGCTTAGAAGAGCCTGTCCTCAGGGGGCTGAGAGGAGGTTGTCCTTTGGGGGGCTGAGAGGAGTCTATGCTCAGAGGGACAAGAAGAACCTGTCCTCAGGGGACCAAGAGGAGGCCTGTGCAGCCAAGAGGAGCTGAGAGAGCTGTCCTGCACTACAAAAGGGAGACTTTGTCTGCATGCTTTCTGATCCTGATCCTGAGTTATAGCCTGTTGATCCTGATCCCGAGTTGTACCCTGTTCTGTAATAAACCACTTAGCTGTTAAGTATGGTCTGTGAGTTCTGTGTGGCCATTGCAATGGATTATCGAACCCAAAAGAGAAGTAGAGAGTGCCATGGAAGGTATGGCTGGTGTAAGAACTGATAAAAAGTAGAGAGCGGGGGTCCATCTGACCTCCACCTGATGGGAATCAGCTTTGTGCTGATGGTGATTCTCGTTAGCCCTCATGAAGTTAGACAGGTTCAGGTGATACTACTAGTATTACTACTTCCACCATCTTACAGTGTATATAGTCAATATATACTTAGATACTTTTTAATGAAACATTTGAAAATAAGTTGCACATGTCATAAAATTTCACCCTTAATACTTTAGCATGCACGGGCTAAAAATAAGAACATTTTTCGTAAGTGAATAACCACAATACGATTACATTACATGCGAGAATTAACTATAATTTTATAATACCGTCTAATATATATTACATATTCTAATATTACCTCCTGTACAAAAAATGACTTTGTTAGACAGTTTGTTGTTTTTCTTTCAAACTAGGATGCAGTCAAAATTCATATAATGTTTTTGGCCATTATATCTCTTTAGTCTCTTATTCTACAATAATCCTCTCACATTTTTTTTTTCCCATAACATTGATTTTTTGAAGAAATGTGAACAACTGTCTTATTGAATGTTCCACATTCTGAATTCATCTTAGTGATTTTATTTCTGGTAATCTACTATATGAAAAGAATGACTAACAGAGGGGTAAAAAAAAAATCTAATATACAAAGTATTTTATTACAGTGGTATGCCAATAAAAAAATGAGGACAGATATGGAAAAACATACAGCAGCAGTTCTCAAAGTTCTGTCTGGCAGCATTGGGATTTCACCAAGATCTTTTCATGGGGATTCTCAAAATCAAAACAATCGTTACTGTTGTTAGGTGCCATTGAGTCAATTCCATTTCATAGAGGCCCTGTGTACAACAGAACGAAACACTGCCCAGTCTTGTGCCATCCTCACAATCATTGCTATAATGGAGCCCACTGTTGCAGACACTGTGTCAATCCATCTCTTTGACAGTGTTCCTCTTTTTCACTGACCCTCTACTTTACCAAGCATGATGCCCTTCTCCAGGGACTGGTCCCTCCTGATAACATGCCCAAAGTATGTGAGTCTCTCCATCTTCCTTCTAAAGAGCATTCTGGTTGTACTTCTTCCATGACAGGCTTATTCATTTTTCTGGCAGTTCATGATATACTCAATATTCTTCATCAACACCATAATTCAAATGCATCAATTTTTCTTCAGTCTTCCTTATTCATTGTCCAGATTTTGCGTGCATATGAGGCTATTAAAAATACCATGGCTTGGGTCAGGCACACCTTAGTTCTCAAACTGACATCTTTACTTTTTATCACTTTTTAAAAATCAAAACTGTCTCCATAAAGTTTGAGTTTGCCCTTTCTGTTCTTATTCTTTCACAAGTGTACCAGAGTTTTCCAGAGGCTATGTGGCATGTGATAACATCATTTTGATGGCTAATGGTTAGTATGCTTATTCCTGTATTTTCTAGGACTTTATAAGATAGTAGATTTGTGCTATAAATATATTGTTTACAGAAATTAACTCAGTATGCTTTCAGTACTTTTACTGTGCTCTTACCAGCTATTTTTTTTTATTATACCTACTACAAACTCCGTAAGCTTATTATAATCCAGTAAAGCATTTCTTTGAAATACTGAAGTTTTCCTTGTGCCTTAGTGTAAAAACAAAAAGAAGTAAATACATTTCAATGGCTTATTTTGCCAATAACAGATTTCAATTTTTTAAAAAAATATTTCTAACTTTTAAAGTTTTATCTAAAACTTCATTTTAGAATAATTAATGTTAAAATTTAATAATACAAAGTTTATTTTATATATATATTTTTTATTTTTAAGAATGGATCATTTGCTTTCAAAGGGAAGATTAGAAGACTTATGTTCTCAAGCCACAGTGTAATTTCTAAGTCTAAAGATACTGAAAAAGATTTAAAAAATGACATAGCAGAGAGTTTTCTGATTCATGGGTGGGAGAAGTCTACTCCAAAGAAACTTGGAACACTGTAAATCAGAAATGAAAACATGATGAGACCTATCTCCTTCTCAGCGTTATAGACGAAAATACTTTATTGTCTTATAGAACAGAACATTTTTAACAGTATTATCGTGTTAGGTAAGTTGTGATGTTACTTTGAGGCCAAACATTCAGAGCATAAAGAAAAGGGATTTCAATTTTCAAATGCAGACATGGTGAACTTTTTTAAAGCCCCAAATTATTGGGTACAGCTTTTCAAATTAGAAATGAAAGAAGTCAGTGAAGCATCGTACAGGGTGAGTTATTGTATTCCATTGCTCAGAAAAGCCCACTCGATAGCTGAAAGACCAATAAAGCCTTGTAGAGTTGGCTTTGCTGAATGTCTGCTGGACAAAAAGTCAGTAAAAGAAATCATTGTGCTGCCTCTTTCCAATGATGCAGCACCTTGCTGAATTAGAGATTTAGCTGCAAGCACAAAGACTGAGCTAAATCTTATCTGTAGAACTGCACTTTTACCTTATAAATGGGTGAATCTACACAGACATTGCTGGACTTGCCGCTTTGTTTGAGTTCATTCCTTTGCTGTCTGAACCAGCTAATCACTGATGAAGATCATCTTTTATGTGCATGCTTGGCAACAAACACAGTGGTGATGAAATATTCAAAGCATTGAATAACTTTTTTGAATCTTACAGCTTATCTTGTGTTGACATTTGTACTGATAGTGCCAAAGCAATGGTGGCCCCTTTGCACAAAATAAAATGCCAGTTTCACTCTGAACTGTTCTTGATAAAATAGCAATAGTTACTAATTTAATTAAATTTCAACCCTTGAGAACACATCTTTTTAATATCGTGTGTGATAAAATGGCAAGTATACAAAAAGCACTTCTGCTGCATATTGCAGTATGATGGTGGTCTGAAGAAAAAGTACTTGTACGATTGTTGGAGTAACAAGCAGAATTAGGTACTTTTTAATGGAACATAATTTTTACTTGAGAATGAAAAATAAACTGATTACTCAGACATGAGTATTTGGCAGACAATTTTTCAAATGAACCAAGTGAGCTTGTCACTTCAAGGAAAACAACAGTGTTTTCTTACCAATGACAAAAAATGAACTTCCGAATAGAAAATTATACTTAATAAAACTTTTATGCACCACTGTGAGCTTAACAGCTTCCCAATACTTAAAAACTTTTCTTCTGAGATCGATCAGTGGCAATATGTTGATATTAACAAATGAGGGTTTTTTTGTTTTTTTAATATTGTAAATTTTGTAAAACTTGTTGAACCAATATTTTCCAAATGACCAATGCATGATGGTACAAATCATGCTTGGGTAAAATGGGCACTCCAAGTACAAGATGGATCAATGGATATTAATGTAACAGCACCGAAAGTTAACAGATATGGTTTCAGAGTCCACATTACAACTAAACTTTAAGAAACTACAGTTCGTAGGATTTTGGTATAATATCAAATAAGAAGGTCCACAGTTATCTAAAAAGGTCATTAGCACATTCCTCCCTTTCCCTAATACATGTCTCTGTGAGACTGGATTTTCATCCTATACTTCAACCAAAACAGCATAAATTCAAAAGGTTCAGTGCAGAAGCAAATATGTGAATAATCCACTATCTTCTACTAAGCCAGATGTTAAGAGATTTGCAAAAATGTACACTCAAGCTTCTCTTTTCACTATTTTTTGAAAATGTGTTTATTTTTATAAACATAGGTTCTTTCTGTTAACATGTAATATGTTTATTATTGAGAATTTTAAGTGAATTAGTAAATATTTTAAAATTTTCTCTTTTTTTTTTCAAGACTGTATCAATAGATATAACCAACATAAGTTGGAGAACCACTGGCATACAGTGATTAAACCTGATGTATTGATGACAAGTGTGTTAAAAATGAAGTACATATAAGACAATATTACAAGGAAAGGATAATAAAAATTATGTCTACAATAAAATAATTATGTCTTTATTAAAACCTCTTACAGTTATGAATACCGAAGCTTTGCAGGGAAATATCAAAAGTTAACAGGAATTCTGTTAGGTACAGTGATTATTAGTCTTTATTTCTATATTCTAACATTTTTCTATTTTGTAAATATATTTTTATAATGCCAAAAAAACATGAAATGTACAATTAGAAAAGATGTATCTTAATGGGTCCATTTTAAAAAGAAGTTTCATAATGTTGATGAAATACAATTGTTTATTTACTCACCAAAATTTACTGATTTCCTACTATGTGCCAGAAATTGTTTTAGGTGTTTGGGATTCATCAATGAACAAAAGCAAACAGTCCTGCCTATTCAGCAGGGAAATAGAAAATAAAGAATAAACATATTAAATAATAGATATTATGCATTGTACATGTATGCATATATGTCATATAGTACATTAAATAAGGGTTACAGAGCAAGGTAGCAGGGATTACAATGGGAAGAAGAGCAGATTAAAAGATTAAACAGGGCAACCAGGATTCTTCATTGAGAAGGTGAGATTTGAACAGAAATCTGAGAAGTGAGAGAGGTAGTTAAATGGAGATCTGAGGATAGAGAAGCCACGCAGAGTAGAAAATTAGAGCAAAGTGTTTTAAATGACTTATGGATTCCAGGAGCAACAGTTAGGGTACCTAGATTTCAGTGACCTACTGGGAAGGTTGAAGAGCAGTAGATGTCAAGAGGAAAGAAGCAGGGTATAGATCACAAAGGGCCTTGTAGACCATTGTAAGAACTTGGCTTTAAGCTGAGGGAAACGTGGAACCACTTGCCCAGGTGTGACATGGTCTTACTTACATATTAAAGAGACTCCTCTGTGGCTTTATGAAGAAAAAAGTGTGTTGGTGAGGCTGAGACTTGAAGCTGGTAGACCAGATACGAGTCTACTGCATAAGAGCAGATAAGAGGTTTGGACAGAATACAAGCAATGGATGTGGTGAGAAGCAGTTGGGCTTTCATATTGTGAAAGTAGAACCAGCATGATGTTCTGATAGACCGGATGTGAGATGAAAGAGAAAGGGAAGAGATGAAGATGACTCCAAGTTTTGGGGCTTCTCATTGGAAGGAATCCATAAAAACAGTTTAAAAATTTTAAATACTAAACAATTTTTTAAAAATCTATTTAGGGACTCGGGGGCCAAGATGTCGGACTACGTGGACACTACCGTGGATCCCTCTTGCAACAAAGACTCGGAAAAACAAGTGAATCGATCACATACATAACAATCTACGAACTCTGAACAACAAACACAGACTTAGAGACGGAGAATGAACAAATATGGGCAGACAGCGACCGTTTTCAGAACCAGGAGCTAGCGTACCAGCCGACTACCTGGAAAATCTAGTTTCCCAGTGATGGCTCGGAGACAGCAGTCCATATCAAACCACATAAGGAAACAGACCATGACAGCTTCTCCAACCCCCCAAACAAAAGAATCAAAATCTTTCCCAAATGAAGATACATTCCTGGAATTATCAGATACAGAATATAAAAAACTAATTTACAGAATGCTTAAAGATATCACAAATGAAATTAGGATAACTGCAGAAAAAGCCAAGGAACACACGGATAAAACTGTTGAAGAACTCAAGAAGGTTATTCAAGAACATAGTGGAAAAATTAATAAGTTGCAAGAATCCATAGAGAGACAGCATTCAGAAATCCAAAAGATTAACAATAAAATTACAGAATTTGAGAACGCAATAGAAAGTCAGAGGAGCAGACTCGAGCAATTAGAATGTAGACTGGGACTTCTGGAGGACCAGGGAATCAACACCAACATAGCTGAAAAAAAATCAGATAAAAGAATTAAAAAAAATGAAGAAACCCTAAGAATCATGTGGGACTCCATCAAGAAGGATAACTTGCGGGTGATTGGAGTCCCAGAACAGGGAGGGGGGACAGAAAACACAGAGAAAATAGTTGAAGAACTCCTGACAGAAAACTTCCCTGACATCATGAAAGACAAAAGGATATCTATCCAAGATGCTCATCGAACTCCATTTAAGACTGATCCAAAAAGAAAAACACCAAGACATATTATCATCAAACTTGCCAAAACCAAAGACAAACAGAAAATTTTAAAAGCAGCCGGGGAGAAAAGAAAGGTTTCCTTCAAGGGAGAATCAATAAGAATAAGTTCAGACTACTCAGCAGAAACCATGCAAGCAAGAAGGGAATGGGACGACGTACACAGAGCACTGAAGGAGAAAAACTGCCAACCAAGGATCATATATCCAGCAAAACTCTCTCTGAAATATGAAGGAGAAATTAAGATATTTACAGAGAAACATAAGTTTAGAGAATTTGCAAAAACTAAACCAAGACTGCAAGAAATGCTTAAGGAGATTGTTTGGCCTGATGACCAATAATATCAGGTACCAGCACAATACAAGGTCACAAAACAGAACGTCCTGATATCAACGCAACTCAAATAGGGAAAGCACAAAAACAAACAAAGTAAGATTAATTCCAAAAAATAAATAGACAAAATAAAACACATAACAGGAAATCATGGAAATCAATAGATAAACGATCACAAAAATCAAAAAGAGGGACTAAATATAGGAGGCATTGAACTGCCAGATGGAGAGTGATACAAGGCGATATAGAACGATACAAGTTAGGTTTTTACTTAGAAAAATAGGGGTAAATAATAAGGTAACCACAAAAAGGAATAACAATTCCATAACTCAAGAAAAACGTAACGACTCAACAAACATAAAGTTAAACACTATAAAAATGAGGATCTCACAATCTACTAAGAAAAACGTCTCAGCACAAAAAAGTATGTGGAAAAATGAAATGGCCAACAACACACATGAAAAGGCATCAAAATGACAGCACTAAAAACTTATTTATCTATAATTACGCTGAATGTAAATGGACTAAATGCACCAATAAAGAGACAGAGAGTCACGGACTGGATAAAGAAACACGATCCATCTATATGCTGCCTACAAGAGACACACCTTAGACTTAGAGACACAAACAAACTAAAACTCAAAGGATGGAAAAAAATATATCAAGCAAATAATAAGCAAAAAAGAAGAGGAGTAGCAATATTAATTTCTGACAAAATAGACTTTAGACTTAAATCCGCCACAAAGGATAAAGAAGGACACTATATAATGATAAAAGGGACAATTGATCAGGAAGACATAACCATATTAAATATTTACGCACCCAATGACAGGGCTGCAAGATACATAAATCAAATTTTAACAGAATTGAAAAGTGAGATAGACACCTCCACATTTATAGTAGGAGACTTCAACACACCACTTTCGGAGAAGGACAGGACATCCAGTAAGAAGCTCAATAGAGACACGGAAGACCTACTTACAACAATCAACCAACTTGACCTCATTGACTTATACAGAACTCTCCACCCAACTGCTGCAAAATATACTTTTTTTTTCTAGTGCACATGCAACATTCTCTAGAATAGACCACATATTAGATCACAAAACAAATCTTGGTAGAATCCAAAACATCGAAATATTACAAAGCATCTTCTCAGACCACAAGGCAATGAAGCTAGAAATCAATAACAGAAAAACTAGGGAAAAGAAATCAAATACTTGGAAACTGAACAATACCCTCCTGAAAAAAGACTGGGTTATAGAAGACATCAAGGAGGGAATAAGGAAATTCTTAGAAAGCAACGAGAATGAAAATACTTCCTATCAAAACCTCTGGGACACAGCAAAAGCAGTGCTCAGAGGCCAATTTATATCGATAAATGCACACATACAAAAAGAAGAAAGAGACAAAATCAGAGAACTGTACCGACAACTTGAACAAATAGAAAGTGAGCAACAAAAGAACCCATCAGGCACCAGAAGAAAACAAATAATAAAAATTAGAGCTGAACTAAATGAATTAGAGAACAGAAAAACAATTGAAAAAATTAACAAAGCCAAAAGCTGTTTTTTTGAAAAAATTAACAAAATTCATAAACCATTGGCCAGACTGACTAAAGAAAAACAGGAAAGGAAACAAATAACCCGAATAAGAAACGAGAAGGACCGCATCACAACAGAGCCAAATGAAATTAAAAGAATCATTTCAGATTATTATGAAAAATTGTACTCTAACAAATTTGAAAACCTAGAAGAAATGGATAAATTCTTGGAAAAATACTACCTACCTAAACTAACACATTCAGAAATAGAACAACTAAATAGACCCATAACAAAAAAAGAGATTGAAACGGTAATCAAAAAACTTCCAACAAAAAAAAGTCCTGTCCCAGACGGCTTCACTGCAGAGTTCTACCAAACCTTCAGAAAAGACTTAACACCACTACTACTGAAGGTATTTCAAAGCATAGAAAAAGACGGAATACTACCCAACGCATTCTATGAAGCTACCATCTCCCTGATACCAAAACCAGGTAAAGACATTACAAAAAAAGAAAATTATAGACCTATATCCCTCATGAACATAGATGCAAAAATCCTCAACAAAATTCTAGCCAATAGAATCCAACAACACATCAAAAAAATAATTCACCATGATCAAGTGGGATTTTTACTAGGTATGCAAGGCTGGTTTAATATCAGAAAAACCATTAATGTAATCCGCCACATATATAAAACAAAAGATAAAAACCACATGATCTTATCAATAGATGCAGAAAAGGCATTTGACAAAGTTCAACACCCATTTATGATAAAAACTCTTACCAAAATAGGAATTGAAGGAAAATTCCTCAACATAATAAAGGGCATCTATGCAAAGCCAACAGCCAATATCACTCTAAATGGAGAGAACCTGAAAGCATTTCCCCTGAAAACGGGAACCAGACAAGGATGCCCTTTATCACCGCTCTTATTCAACATCGTACTTGAAGTCCTAGCCAGGGCAATTAGGCTGGACAAAGAAATAAAGGGTATCCAGATTGGCAAGGAGGAAGTAAAGCTATCACTATTTGCAGATGACATGATCGTATACATGGAAAACCCTAAGGAATCCTCCAGAAAGCTACTGAAACTAATAGAAGAGTTTGGAAGAGTCTCAGGTTATAAAATAAACATACAAAAATCACTTGGATTCCTCTACATCAACAAAAAGAACACCGAAGAGGAAATAACCAAATCAATACCATTCACAGTAGCCCCCAAGAAGATAAAATACTTAGGAATAAATCTTACCAAGGATGTAAAAGACCTATACAAAGAAAATTATAAAACTCTGCTACAAGAAATTCAAAAGGACATACTTAAGTGGAAGAACATACCCTGCTCATGGATAGGAAGACTTAACATAGTAAAAAGGTCTATTCTACCAAAAGCCATCTATACATATAACGCACTTCCAATCCAAATACCAACGTCATATTTTAAGGGGATAGAGAAACAAATCACTAATTTCATATGGAAGGGAAAGAACCCCCGGATAAGCAAAGCATTACTGAAAAAGAAGAAGAAAGTGGGAGGCCTCACTCTACCTGATTTCAGAACCTATTATACAGCTACAGTAGTCAAAACAGCCTGGTACTGGTACAACAACAGGCACATAGACCAATGGAACAGAATTGAGAACCCAGATATAAATCCATCCATGTATGAGCAGCTGATATTTGACAAAGGACCAGTGTCAGTTAATTGGGGAAAAGATAGTCTTTAACAAATGGTGCTGGCATAACTGGATATCCATTTGCAAAAGAATGAAACAGGACCCATACCTCACACCATGCACAAAAACTAACTCCAAGTGGATCAAAGACCTAAACATAAAGACTAAAACGATAAAAATCATGGAAGAAAAAATAGGGACAACCCTAGGAGCCCTAATACAGGGCATAAACAGAATACAAAACATTACCAAAAATGATGAAGAGAAACCAGATAACTGGGAGCTCCTAAAAATAAAACACCTATGCTCATCTAAAGACTTCATCAAAAGAGTAAAAAGACCACCTACAGATTGGGAAAGAATATTCAGCTATGACATCTCAGACCAGCACCTGATCTCTAAAATCTACATGATTCTGTCAAAACTCAACCACAAAAAGACAAACAACCCAATCAAGAAGTGGGCAAAGGATATGAACACACATTTCACTAGAGAAGATATTCAGGCAGCCAACAGATACATGAGAAAATGCTCCCGATCATTAGCCATTAGAGAAATGCAAATTAAAACTACGATGAGATTTCATCTCACACCAACTAGACTGGCATTAATCCAAAAAACACAAAATAATAAATGTTGGAGAGGCTGTGGAGAGATTGGAACTCTCATACACTGCTGGTGGGATTGTAAAATGGTACAACCACTTTGGAAATCTATCTGGCGTTATCTTAAACAGTTAGAAATAGAACTACCATAAAAAAAAAAATTTTTTTTTTTTTTTTTTTTTTAACATACAACCCAGAAATCCCACTCCTCGGAATATACCCTAGAGATACAAGAGCCTTCACACAAACAGATATATGCACACCCATGTTTATTGCAGCTCTGTTTACAATAGCAAAAAGCTGGAAGCAACCAAGGTGTCCATCAACGGATGAATGGGTAAATAAATTGTGGTATATTCACACAATGGAATACTACGCATCCATAAAGAACAGTGACGAATCTGTGAAACATTTCGTAGCATGGAGGAACCTGGAAGGCATTATGCTGAGCGAAATGAGTCAGAGGCAAAAGGACAAATATTGTATAAGACCTGTATTATAAGATCTTGAGAAATAGAAAAAACGGAGAAGAACACATACTTTTGTGGTTACAAAGGGGGGAGGGAGGGAGGGAGGGAGAGGGTTTTTTATTGATCAATCAGTAGATAAGAACTGCTTTGGGTGAAGGGAAAGACAACACACAATACAAGGAAGGTCAGCCTGACTGGACTAAAAGCAAAGAGGTTTCCGGGATAAAATGAAAGCTTCAAAGGTCAGCGGAGCAGGGGCTGGGGTCTGGGAACATGGTTTGAGGGGACTTCTAAGTCAACGGGCAAAATAATTCTATTATGAAAACATTCTGCATCCCACTTTGAATTGTGGCGCCTGGGGTCCTAAATGCCAACAAGCGTCCATCTAAGATACATCAATTGGTCTCAACCCACCTGGAGCAAATGCAAAGGAAGAACACCAAGGCCACACGACAACTAAGAACCCAAGAGACAGAAAGGGCCACATGAACCAGAGACCTGCATTATCCTGAGACCAGAAGAACTAGTTGGTGCCCGGCCACAATCGATGTCTGCCCTGCTAGGGAGCACAACAGAGAACTCCTGAGGGAGCAGGAGGCCAATGGGATACAGACCTCAAATTCTCATAAAAAAACCATACCTAATGATATGAATGCGACTAGAGGAATCCCAGAGACAATGCTCCCCAGAACTTCTGATGGCATAGGACAGGAACCATCCCCAAAGACAACTCATCAGGCATGAAAAGGACTGGTCAGTGGCGGGGAGAGAGATGCTGATGAAGAGTGAGCCAATTAAATTAGGTGGACACTGGAGAGTGTGTTGGCAACTCTTGACTGGAGGGGGGATGGGAAGATAGAGAGGGAAGATGGCAAAATTGGCACGAAACGAGAGACTGAAAGGGCTGACTCAATAGGGGGAGAGCAAGTGGGAGAAGGGAGTAAGATGTATGTAAACCTACATGTGACAGACTGATTGGAATGGTAAATGTTCACTTGAAGCTTAATAAAAATTAATTAAAAAAAAATCTATTTAGTAGCAAATGGGTGTGATTTTACTAAAAGGCTATATAGCTTTTAAAAATAATGAAGAATATCATAGATGAGACCACATATTTATAAGACAAAATATCTCTTGAACAAAACAAAGTCTGGAAATATTTCAATAATGTCCTCTACGTTGAATAGGCATATGGAGTTATCTTTGGCTAGCATCTGGAGAACAGTAGCAGCTTTTTGATTCTGTTATAAGAAATCAGCTCTGGATCAAATTTAATGCCACTCTTATTGACAGGTATTGTTTATTTCTCTGCCAGTGGCTTCCTATAGCCCACCGTTTTTGGATAAAAGCAGAAAACTCTGATTTACCAAAGAAATCCATTTCTATTGATGAAAGATTTAAGCATCCTTTTTCTTAACCTTACAGCTATCCAATCATTCCCCTCAGTGAGCTCAACAAGATGTTTTCTGTGCCAGAAATACTTTTCTCTCTTAATTGGATCGTTAAGTATTGATCCTGGCTCAGTCTGTTATGCAATAGTCTTATAACTGGTCTTCCTTCCTCAAGTCTCTTTGCCTCCACCCCACTCCAACGTACTTTACAAATCACCTCCAGATTTATTTTCTACTAGCATCATTTAGCTGTTAACACACAATGAATCCAACCCTCCAAAAGCTGCTCACTATCTCACTAGATTGTGGGAATTAGCAGAATATTTGTGTGTAATAATACTGTAGGTAAAGCTGGTAGAGACATAAGGTATAATTTTACCATCTATGTGAATAAGTCTAAACTCCTTACCCTGGAAGATGGTATAATGGTTAAGCATTATAGGCTTTAGAATGAAACAGTATCGGGTTAAATTAGGCTCTGCCACTAATTATTAGCTATGTCTGGCAGGTTCCCTAACCTCTCCAAATTTCAGCTTCATTACTGTAAAGAAAGAGTATAATACAACCAACCGCATAGGGTTGTGGTGAAAACAAGCAGCAAGATAGTAAATTTAAAGCATTAAAAAGGTGTCTGGCACACAGTAAACAATTGGAGCAGTTCCAATTATATATTTTTTTTCCTTAGTGTTATTATTGTTTAAGACTTTGATAATCAAAACAAACTTTCTAATGTGTCTGAGATGCATCTCAGTCTAGACTCAAGAGTGCTGGAAATACCCATTTCTTCATTTTCTTAAATCATATTTTATCTGATTTGGAGCACCAATTCTTCTTTATCAGGGAACTATTTAATCACTTCATAGTTTAGCTCTTCCCCAGGGTCATAGCAGAATCCAGGAAGTATGTCATGCCCAGATGGTGGGAAATGAAGTCTCTAATCCCCTACAGTCATGGTCACAAAGGAGCTTGAAGTCAAATGGCTGCCTGCTTTTGTGTCCAGAAAAGAGAGAGGGAAACAGCTTGAAATCCTGCTGCTTTTAGCCAGGCTGTCTAGGCAATTCCATGAAGTAGTTCTAGTCTCGGGTTCTATATCTCCCTGGGGTGTCTGAGAAACCCAAAACTGGGGAAAAGTTTCTAAGGTCTTTCTCCTTTTGACTCCAGGTACTCCTGGTAAACTCTTCAAATAAATGTGTTGTTGTTCGTTGCTACTGAGTGGCCTCTGACTCATGAATACCACACGCACAACAGAACAAAAGGCCGCCAAGTCCTGTGCCATCCTCCCGATCGGCAGGATCAGATTGGACAGTTGTAATCCATAGGGTTTTTCACCGATCAGTTTTTGGAAACACATTGTCAGGTCTTTTTTCCTAGTCTGTCTTAGTCTTTTTTTTTTTTTTGTCTTAGTCTGGGAGCTTCACTGAAACCTCCACTGACAGACAGGTAGTAGCTGTGCATGAGGTGCATTGGCTGAGGACAGAACTCGGATCTTCCCCATGGAAGGCAAGAATTCAAATGAATTTATACTTTCAAAATATACAGGGAGAATCCTCTAGAATTTTTTGTTATTGGCCCAAAACTCTGAGATGGAGAAATGCACAGGGTCTATCAATCTGCCTGGAAAGAAGAAAGGGAATGATATAGGGGCAAATATTTCAGTGATTAATATTTGAATAAACTGTCTTCTGGACTTATTCCTAACATTCCCAGGGCCCTGGTTCCCACTGTAACCAAGCTCCATCTACCATTATCAATCACCCGCTTCCCACACAAAGACACAGTCACCCTTCCCCACCACTTCGACACAAGGTTGGGTAAAAACGGCAGGGCGGGGAGAAAGGACTGGGGAAGAAGCTCATGTAGACCCTGGAAACAAGTTCAGGGCCATTTGGGCAGGAAATTCCTGGGATGATTCCTGCACCCATAGGGAGGGACACAACCAAGAGAAACTGGAGGAGGGTCCTTCTAAAGTATAGGGTTCAGGGACAGGCCACTCCATTTCCTTTGACCCTAGTTTTCCAATCCTCTCCAGCCCTTACTAAGTGCTAAGGCCAATTACCCTTCATGCCTTTTCTTGTGTAAATTCTTCAGGAAGTATATCTTTGCACACCTCACAAATCATTCCATACCTATCAGCTCAAATAATTGATTTAATGATGGCATAAAAATAAACAATTTTTGAATGGTTAAAAAGATAATATCTTTGAAACCTTTTCCAGTATTCCTGGAACTCTCATTTAGTCAAGAGTTTCTTTCTCATCAATTAGGTTATCTTTCCTACCATCATAATCATAGGTTGCATGTGTAATAGATAAATAGGCAAGTCCTAAAAGCATTGTCTTGAGAACCATCTAAAACTATGCTATCCCTAACTACAAACTTTCAGATTTGACTTCAAAGTTATTCAACACTGAAGATTCACTGAATATTCCAAAGCAGGTACACATCTCTTCAACCAGATCCTTGGTCAAAATGTTCTACGCCACTTGGTTCCAAACAGTAAAGTCATTACAGAGTTTGGTTCAAGAGATTGTGGGGTAAGTTCCAAGGAATCAGTGTATTTTAAAAAATCTCCCCAGATGATTGTAACGTATAGCCAGGTCAACAACCCTACTAGTCAACTACTTTCAGTTGGCATACAAGAACTTAAAATAATCACTAAAAATCACAAACCTATTCTAGGTCATTTTCCCAAGAACAGCCAAACATTTACAAATACTCATTGTGTATCATCAGTCTTGGAATTCCCACATTTGTGGAAAATTCTTCAAGATTCACGTCAGGGACAACGTTTTCTGGGAAATGGTCCCTGACAATTTTTTCTGTACACCTAAGCAGGCACTCCACCTTAAAAACACCTATCCTTTTGTCATAACTATCTGCTGACATATGTCTCCCCTGACTAATCTATAAATTCATTGAAAGCCCGACTGTGTAGAATAGCAGGGACTTTGGAATCTGAAAAAAAATAAATAAATAAAAAGATTTTGAATCCTAACACCTCCACTTCCTAGCTATGTAACTGTTGGCAAGTTTCTTAAGGCCAGGAAGCTTCAAAATAAAAATTACAAAATTTAGTTCACAGAGCCATTATGAGTAATAATAAATGTGAAGCACTTAGCATAAGAGCTAGCATAGCCACTCATTTTTTTTATAATTTAGTTTGCATAATGCTACACTCAATAGAGAGTGTGTCATATGGTAGGTACTGAAGGCACGAAAAATGAAGGAGTATGTAAAATAAAGCCAAATACAATGAAGGAACAGTGATTCCAAATCAGGGTCACCACATAGGGTTGTGCAATTTGTACACTATACAAAGTCATCTGCATGGAGGATCAAACCAAAAACTAAACTCATTGCCGTGGAGTCGATTCCAACTCAGTGCAACTCCCTAGGACACAGCAGAACTGCCCCATAGGATTTCCAGGGAGCAGCTAGTGGATTCGAACTGCCAGCCTTAACCATTGCACCACCAGAGACGAGCCAGGGTAAAACTCAGCACACCCTCTGCACCCCAGCAAAGCTGCTGCAGCCCACAGAAAGACGTGTGTCTTATACAAAGGCACCTTATTTATGGCTACCCTTAAACGGTGCAAAGGATCTTCTGCTTGTTATTTTCCCAGAACCAGAGAAATATTTCCTCAAGGCTACTTAAGAAGAATTCAGAAAAGAAAGCTATTTACTAAGTATTCTTACAAAATTATTAGATAAGCCTTTTTAAAAACCCACTGAAGGGCTGCTTTCAAAATCAGAACTGAAGTCACTCTGGTGCTTCTGTCAAAATGACCAGAAGGAGGTGAGGCACTAATGACACACTTTAATAAATTGTTTCTGAAATGCTTAATAGCCCCTAATGACGTGGCTTATTCAGAAGATCACACTGTACCTGGTCTTTGCTCTGCAAATCTTACAATTGCCTCTGCCTGAAGTAAAAATAATATCTGATAAATTTTTATGGGAATAAAGAAATCATATTTGATTGCTAAAACTGAAGAAGAAACACATGACATTTTAAATATTTAATAGCTGTACTAATGATAAGCAGTTGATAAGGTTCTGCCCAGATTTTCTACTCAATTTTTCCTTAACCTTGGGAGGTGAGATGCCCCATTCCCATAGGTCAAGCTTGGCTCTATAGCAGTGTTTCTCCAATGGGCTCCATTGGCATTTGGATAAAATACATCATTACTATGCAGGCTTGTCCTATCTATTGCAAAAGGATTAGCATCTCCAGTTCCCACCCATTAAATGTCCATAGCATTCCTGATCTTTGTGACAACCAAACTCTCTCCAGGGAGTGATACTGTCCAAGGTTTACAACCATCACTGTATAATTTCATAATTATCTCAATCCCATTAAGTGAGTTTGCTGCTTGTTCTGCCTGAGACCTCAAAACCCATGGTGACTGAGTTCTTGCTCAAACTTCCATCTCCCAGTAGCTGGACATTTGTTGCCCAGTGACTCTTTGTGCTCAGGAATCATCTGTTTAAAGTGCTCTGGACCTAGATGCCTATCCATGGGCAGACAAACGGAATCTAGAACTCATTAGCTTCGGTTTATGCCAGTTTGCAAAACCACACAACTCAAAACATTACTTCTGAAACACAGTAGTGAGTGTTCCAACCAAAAAAGGGCTGCAGGAGCAAATAAGGAAATTCTGAGTTAAAGAAAGTTAAATACCTTTTTACTACAGGGGTTATCAGGGCCTTTATTTTGCATTAAAAAATTAATACAAAAACAAAACAAAAACCAACGAGAAGCTAACTGGAGAGGGAAAAGATAGTATTTTCCAAAGTTAACCAAGGAAGCCTTTTATTCAAGAATACCTATTGATTTATTGAGGAACTAGTATTCCATTCTACATAGTTTAGAAACATTGCTTTATATTAAAGTGACAGAATTCACAGTAGCCCCTATGCTTAACATGGAATAGATTTTAACATGGCTTCTTCGTGAACCACTTTGAGATGGAGTTCAGCCATAATCTTTGCTGAGAAGCCTTGCTTGGTAATCTCTCTGCTCTGCTTCCTTCCCTTCTCCACATTCACTCTAGACTCTGTACAGACACATCTACAAAAACTGTCAGTCTAGATACTCTATCTACACTCCTAAGAAACCTGTGTCTACCTCTGCCATAGCAATCACTGCATTGTGATTGTCAGTTTATGTATCTACTTCACATTAGATAGGAAAACTGGACCATGGCCTCATTTTGTAAATCAATTCTTATCAGCACACCAAACTAAAAAACAAACCTGTTGCCTTTGAGTCGATTTCGACTCATAGCGACCCTGCAGAGGAGAATAGAACTGCCCCATAAAGCTTGAAAGGAGCAGATGGTAGATTTGAACTGCCAATCTTTTGGTTAGTGGTAGAGCTCTTAACCACTGAGCCACCATGGCTCTATTGGAACACAGTCATACTCATTTAAGGAGTGTTTAAGGAATGTCTATGGCTGTTTTCACACTAGAATGGCAGAGTGTGGCTCACGAGACTAAAATATTTTCTATGTGACCTTTCAAAAACAATTGCCAACCCCTGCCTAAGTCTATTAACATCGTGAGGTCAGAGACAGTGCCAAGCTCCTTCAGCATAATACCCAAGAAATGGCAGATGCTCAGTTTGTTGGATAAAAAAATAACATCTTTCAAAATCAATCCAAGAATATTTGACCTTGAGGTAACTGTTTTAACAAAACGTGAGGGATGGAATATTCAACCAAGGTCACATAGTCAAAGGTTTTATTTAATGTTAACTTTTTTTTTTTCTAGGTAGACTTAGAAACATAAATTCCAACAAAGTTAACTCTTGATAAGTAAAAACACTTTGTAGAAGAATTCAAAGGTTATTCTGTAGAGAATCTTTTATATATTAATTCTTGATATGAATTCTTCTCCTCCAATATCATTCTGAATCTTTCAAATATGAAGCCTTTACTTTTTCCCTTAGGAAATAATTTCTGAATCCAATTGTCTAATACATACCTTTTCCTGCAATGCAAGCAAAATTGCCTTTTGTTTTATTTCATCCTATTATTCCTAAGTCTGTTACTTACCAAGAGATTTTCTTTTCCAATTTTACAGTAAAAGCTTAGAAAGCACAGAATGTAGGAAATAAGTTTTCACGCTCAAAACCTATAGCAATTTGTTGGAGGATTTGATGAAGCAGTTTTGCTATTAATATTCAGAATATCCAATGAAATAATCAAATTCCTTCCTTTTAAGTGTTTTGCTTTAATTATAAATTAAGTTTACCTAGAAGTAGATGGTAGAGCTGGGATTAAAAGAGAAATGATACAGCCTATGTTAAAACTCTTTTGGCATAAGACTCAGCAAAGAGAATGCAGATACTAATAACTTACTATTAGTAACTATTAATCATCACTTATATTTTAAGGGACATCCTACGTATCATGGTCAAGAGTGGGATTTACAAACACGGCCCCATGATTTGGTGAGATGTTTCACCGATAGGTTTTCTGCCTTGCATTCAGTGTATTTTAGCACTGGCTTAAACACGCTTAATTATAAGTCATATATTACATGAACTAATCAAGCACAGGAAACAGTACTATGAATTTCCCATGATTACAGTACTTCGTACAAAAAAGGACAAAATGCCTGGCAATGGTGGTTGTGTTAGTTTCCTAGGACTGCCATAACAAATTACCACAAACTGGGTGGCTTATTACAACAGAAATTTATTCCCTCACAGTTCTAAATGCTAGACATTCAAAATCAAGGTGTCGGCAGGGCCCTGCGCCCTCTGAAGACTCTATGGAACAATCCTTCTTTTATTCTTCCTATTTTCTAGTGGTTGCCAACAATCCTTGGCATTCCTTGGTTTTCAGCTGCATAACTCCAGTTTCTGCCTCCATCTTCACGTAACCTTTTCCCCTGTGTGTATCTGTGTCCAAATTTCCCTCTTCTTATGAGAACACCAGCCATATTAGATTTAGGGCACACTGTAATCCAGTATGACCTCATTTTGACTTGATTAAATCTGCAGAGACCCTCTTTCCAAATAAGGTCACATTCACAGGTTCTAGGCAAACATGAATTTTTGGAGGAATTATTCAAACCGATACAATGGACAATAAGAAAAAGGGAAGATTTTATTAAAAGACAATGCTTTCCTCTGGTAAATTAAATGCATGCAGGAACTCTAAATCCTACGAAAACCTTTAGTTAATCCAGTGAGAAATGGATTACCTTTATAAAAATACTGATATTAATGATGGTAATAAAATAATTCTACTTTACTGGGGACTCGTATGTCTAGTTCCTTTCTTAGTTACTTTAATAATAATAACAACCATTGCTAACATCTACTCAGCACTTAACTATAATCCAAGCATTCCAATAACTGTTTTAAATGCATTACTTCATTTAATATTTGGAACAATTCACCTTTACCAAAAAGGATTTAACACAATTTACACAATGATGTACACCCCTTAAATTATCATATATATTAATTTTCAGACAATCTTAATAACATATCTCAGCCCAGAATTGATGCATACCTTGTCAATTAGCGAATGGCTAATTAAATGAATACAATGTAGGAGAATATTGCAGTCAGGCAACTGACTATACATAATCTCAAAAACTTATTCTAGGATATCAGTAAATGATGATGTTTAATATATTACCTTTAAAGATTCTCATTTTGATTTCTGGAGACAATGGTCATTATCCAAAGGCATGATTAGGGTAGGAATTGTAGAAATTAGGAAAGATTAATATGAAAGGTCAGAATGGGTGTTGAGTGGAGAACTTTATTAATCTCTTCCAGGACGGAGGGTGATAAACAGAATTAAGCATATAAACAAAATCAATTATTTGAGGAAAGAAAATCAGATCACTGTCACTTATTTTATAAAGGCAATTAAAGTCCCATTAGGTTTTATCATTTTTAAGTGCTTAGCAATCTTAGCTGTCTTTACTTATTTCTATTGTCATTCACATTTGTTTTTTTAATTACCATTATAAATATTAGAGAACTGAAAGACAGTATCAATTGTCAATCCAAGCTAAACAGTGCCTTTTTAAGATATATGTCTATTATATCAATGACTTTGCTCAATTTGTACTCACTATGTGCAAAAAAAAAATTTTTTTTTTTTTTTTATGTGCTACAAACAGGGTTATATTAAGTCTCAGCCTAGGTGCTCAGTAGCTGTGACTTTGAATACGTTAACTAACTTCTCTAAGTCTGTTTTCTCATATTTGAAAAGGGGAAATATAATAGGATTTTATCTGATTTAATTTACAGTCGGCCCTCCATAGCCGCAGGCTCCCCGTCCGCGGATTCAAGCAACCACAGATCGAAATATACACAGGCCGCCTTATGCGCGGGTTCTCTTCCTGCGGTTTCAGTTACCCTGGGTCAACCTTGGCGCCTGGCTCAGCTGTAGCCATGGTCTCAGTACAGCAGATTTTCTTTGGTAGCGTGCCAGGATCCCTCCAGCTCCCCACAGTCTAGTCCTGAGACTTTCACCTCCTGTTCTTTTTTCCGGGCACGACGGTCAGTCCACTCTCTGAGGGCAGGGGCTGGGTTCTCTGCCTAAGAGCCGGAGGCACAGGCATGGTGGGGCTGGCCTTACCAAACCAAAAAACCCAGTACCGTGGAGTCGATTCTGACTCATAGCGACCCTATAGGACAGAGTAGAACTGCCCCATAGAGTTTCCAAGGAGCACGTGGCCTTAGAGGCCGGCCAAATGCAAGGCATACAGGTGACATGCGAATACTAAGGGACTTGAACATTCCTGGCTTTTAATATCCTGGGGAGGAGGGAGGTCCTGAAACCAATCACCCTGAGATACCAAGGGATGACTGTATCTTACCCTAATTTTTAATTCTGTGAAATAGGTTCTCTCATTCTCCATTTGGCGGTGGTTTACAGCACAAAAGCAATCTCTGTATGACATATTTACTTTTTCCTCTTCTCTAAAACTAAACTTTTGCCATAATTAATGTATGACTCATTAAAATTACACCACCATTGCCTCTCTGCCGTTGGCCTGATGTTTTCTGTTTAAAATTCTCATTCTTATTTACTTGAATGAAATTTGGAAGTGGCAAAGCTGGCTGTTTTATGAAAAATAAAAGAACACTTGAGTTTCAGGAAATTCATTTTCAAAGAAAACCTATTTCTGATTTAAAGTGGCTTTTCTTCTAAGAAGTTTAATAACTGACAAAGACAATTCCTTATCTCTGTTATTTCCTCTGATGGTTTTAAGGCATTCTACCACCTGGAAGGTCAAATGGGCTAATAACAAGTCTGAACTTGGAGACAGCCCTAATCATAGATAAAAACGTTTATAAACAGAAGAGGTTCTTTTCAAAGCACATTTATTATCTCAACGAATTCCATTTTGATACACAGACCTGACGGTGGGAACATGCTGCCAGTTTTCTTTGAGACAAAACACCTGTGTCCTTTAAAACTCCAAAATAACCCAGAGATAAATCAAAACATTAATCCATCAAGTGGTTGTTTAGTTAACATGATAGTTTTAATTACATAGGTATAGCCCCAGCTGAAGAAGAATTGATGCCTTTGAACTATGGTATTGGAATAATATTGAATATAGCATGGACTGCCAGAAGAACAAACAAATCTGTCCTGGAAGAAGTACAGCCAGAATGCTCCTTACAAGCAAGGATGGCGAGATTACATCTCACATACTTTGGACATGTTATCAGGAGAGACCAGTTCCTGCAGAAGGATGTCATGCTTGGTAAAGTAAAGGGTCAGGGAAAGAGAAGAAGACCCTCAGTGAGACGGATTAACACAGTAGCTGCAACAATGGGCTCAAACATAGCAACAATTGTGAGGATGGTACAGGACCAGGCAGTGTTTTGTTCTGTTTTGTGCTATGAGTTGGAACCAACTTGATGACACCTAACAACAACAACAACAGCCCCAGCCATTTGTTTTCTTTCATAATTAAAAAAAGTCTTTCTTAATCCATGAATAAGTCATGATTACCTCGATACTGTAGTAAAGTCGTATGATACTGAAATACAAAAGTTGTTAGAATTCCACAGAAAATATTATTAATGGTATGTTGAGGATACCAGCTAAAGCTTAAATTGTGTCTTATATTTCAGGACTCAAATATGTCCAGCCATATCTGGCAGACTGGAATGGCAGCTTTCTGAAATCTACTCAGGATATTTCTTGGAGAAAATCCATCCTAAGTAAAGGTGAAATCGGAAGAACTCAAAACAGTATCAAAGCCCTGGCCAACAGAAGAGAAGAAAAAACTGAGTATTTTGAGGTATTCGCCATTCAGATTTGTCCTATGGAGAAAGGAGCTAGGAATATAAACTTCTTCTATGTGAAGGAGGCCTGGTGACACAGTGGCTAAGCACTCAGCTGCTAACTGAAAGGTCTGTAGTTGTAACCCACCAGTCACTCCGTGGGAGAAAGATGTGACAGCCTTGGGAACCCTATGGGACAGTTCTACTCTATCCTGTAGGGCTGATATGAATTGGCATTTGCTCGACGGCAATGGGTATGAGTCTTCTACGTGACTGTTATCTCTCCATTATAAATCTTATAATCCATCAGAGCATTAGTTGGGATAGTAGGGAATATCTCTAAGAAATAGAATACAAAATGAAGAAAAGGAAATCTTCCTGTTTCAGCACCAAGCCCTCAACGAGGCTGCAGATGCAATATAAGGTATAGAAGGAAATTTCACTAAAAAATGCTGGAGTAGGAGTTAAGGAAAGTTGTGAACACCTGGTGGTAGGTAGCAAGAAGTTGTATTTATGAGGCCACATGAGATATACTTTAGAGATGTCCAGAAATAAATGGGCAATTGGCAAGGGCAGCTAGTTGGAGGTAGAGCTTCTAATGTCGCTGATAATGTTTCTCCATTTAGCTAGTGGGACTTTGGGGAATTTTAACTTATAACAATAATAGCAGATGGGCTTAGCAAGTTGAGGCTAATGAACTTCTTTGTTCATAAATTATTAATTAATTTCTTTTCTGAACTACATCAAGGAGTAGATCGATAATGAGATTTTCCAAAGGTGAAAACGCTTATGGTCTAAACTTATGTATGATGACTTTAATTATTACCATACTAACACATTTCAGTCATTGTCATGGAACATCACACCATCACCAAAGAAATGAAGGAACTGTGACTCAGGATCAGAAAGATGTTCACACAGCACCATAGTGGTCAAATACACAGAGTTGCACTAGTCTATCTTCAGTCAATACCTGGTCTGCCACTTAGTGAACCACCTGACTTAAGACGGAGATAATGATATCATTGCTTATTTCATTAAGTTTCTGTGAGGATGCCTGGAAATAATGCATTTCAAGTGTGGTAGGCATATACTAAATATACTAAATAATAAAAATCATGAATCCAGAATGCATTAATTTATCTACGTGGTACAGTGTCTTCAAAGTCGCTTCCTAACAATTCTTCCACTCTCTCTCTCTCTACAGGCTCACAACAACTCCTAAAAAGAGATGAATCCTAACTGTCTTACCTGGGATGGCCTTGTTACCTGCCTTGACAAATAGAATGGCTGTACCACTCTTGAGACTAGGTCACAAGAGATCAGGTACCTTCTGCTTCCACCCTCTTGGAAGCTAGTTGATCCTTAAGAAGTTTAGGCTAGACTACTACATTATGAGAGAACGCCTGGAAAGAGTCAACTCCCAGGTATTCTAGCCACCCAGCTAAGACCACATGAGTGAAGCCCAGCTGACCTCACAGCTGGATGCAACTAAGTGACTCAGCTGGCATATGGAGCAGAAGAATTACCTAGCTGAGCCCAGCCAAAACACATAACCATGAGAAATAAACTGTTGTTATTTTAACCCTCTAGGATTTGAGGTTATTTGTTATACAGAAGTAGACAAGAGAAACAACCTACAAGGCCATGTATGATCGACCCCTGCCTATGTATTCAAACTTAACTCAGCCCTCTCAGGTGCTTTTAAATGTTCTACTCCCCACACATCTGTCAGTCTATTGTACTGTGGTAGCTTATGTGTTGCTGTGATGCTGCAAGCTGTGCTACTGGTATTTCAAATACCAGCAGGGTCAGCCTTGGTGGACAGGTTTCAACGGCATTTCCAGATTAACACAGACTGGAAGAAGGACCTATCTACTTCTGGAAAAATTGACAAGTGAAGACATTATGAATAGCAACAGAACATTACCTGGTATAGTGCCAGAAAATGAGCCCCTCAGGTTGGACGGCACTCAAAATATGAGTGGGGAAGAGCTTTCTCTTCAAAGCAGAGTCAACCTTAATGACTTAGATGGAGTCAAGCTTTTGGGACCTTCATTTGCTGATGTGGCACAACTCAAAATGAGAAGAAATAGCTGCAGATATCCATTAATAATCAAAATGTGGAATGTAAAAAGTGTGAATCTAGGAAAATTAGAAGTTGTCAAAAATGAAATGGAACATATAAGCATTGATATCCTGCACGTTAGTGAGCTGAAATGGACTGGTATTGGCAACTTTGAATCAGACAATCATATGGTCTACTATGCCGGAATGACAATTTGAAGAGGAATGGTGTTGCATTCATTGTTAAAAATAATATTTCAAGGTATATCTTGAAGTAAAACCCTATCAGTGAATAGACTAATATCCATATGCCTACAAGGAAGACAATTTAATACAACTATTATTCAAATTATTCACCAGCCACTAATGCCAAGGATGAGGAAATTGAAGATTTTTGCAACATCTACAGTATGAAATTCATCAAACATGCAATCAAAATGCATTCATAATTATGGGTGTTTGGAATGTGATAGTTGGAAACAAAGAAGAAGGATTGGTAGTTGGAAAATACAGCCTTGGTGATAGAAAAAAAGATGGAGATCACATGATAGAATTTTGCAAGACCAACAACTTCTCCATCACAAATACCTTTTTCAACAATATAAACAGTGACCATACACATGGACCTCATCAGATGGAATACACAGAAATCAAATCAACTGCTAGTGTGGAAAGAGATGATGGAAAAGCTCAATATCATCAGTAAGAACAAGGCCAGGGACTGACTACGAAACAGACCACCAACTGCTCATATGCAAGTTCAAGTTGAAACTGAAGAAAATTAAAACAAGTCCACAGGAGCCAAAACGGGACCCTAAGTATATCCCACCTGAATTTAGAGAATATTTCAAGAATAGCTTTGAAGCACTGAACACTAATGACCGAACACCAGATGAGTTGTGGAACAACATCAAGGACATCACACATGAAGAAGGTAAAAGGTCACTAAAAAGATAAGAAGGAAAGAAAAGACCGAAGTTGTGCCCGAAGAGACTCTGAACTTACTCTTGAATGAGGAGTAGCTAAAACGAAAGGAAGAAATGATGAAGTAAGAGTTGAACAGAAGATTTCGAAGGGCGGCTCAAGAAGACAAAGTTTTATAATGCTATGTGCAAAGACAGGGAGTTACAAAAACAAAAGGGAAGAACACACTCAGCATTTCCCAAGCCAAAAGACCTAAAGCAAACGTCAAGCTTCGAATTGCACTATTGAAGGATTCTATGGGGGAAAATGTTGAACAATGCAGGAAGCATCAAAAGAAGATGAAAGGAATACACAGAGTCACTGTACCAAAAAGAACTGGTTGACATTCAACCATATCAGCAGGTAGCATATGATCAAGAACTGATGGTACTCGTGCAAGAGGTCCAAGCTGCACTGAAGGGAATGGTGAAAAACAAGATTCCAGGAATTAGAAGGAATACCAACTGAGATTTTTCAATAAGTGGGTACAGTGCTGGAGGTGCTTACTCATATAGGTCAAGAAATTTGGAAGACAGCTACTTGGCCAACTGACTGGAAGAGATCCCTATTTGTGCCCATTCCAAAGAAAGGTGATCCAACAGAATGTGGAAATTATTGAACAATATCATTAATATCACACACAAGTAAAATTTTGCTGAAGATCATTCAAAAGCAGTTGCAGCAGTACATTGACAGGGAACTGTCAGAAGGTCAAGCCAGATTCAGAAGTTGTGGAATGAGGGATATCACTGCTGATGTCAGATAGATCTTGGCTGAAAGCAGAGAATACCAGAAAGATGTTTACCTGTGTTTTATTGACTATGCAAAGGTATTCGACCGTGTGGATCATGAGAAATTATGGATAACACTGAGAAGAATGGGAATTTGAGAACACTTAATTGTGCTCCTGAGGAACCTGTTCAAACGGGAAGGGATATTGTGTGGTTTAAAGTCAGGAAAGGTATGCATCAGAGTTGTATTCTTTAATCATACTTATTCAATCTATATGCTGAGAAAATAATCAGAGAAGCTGGACTATATGAAGAAGAATGGGGCATCAGGATTGGAGGAAGACTCATTAACAACCTGTGATATGCAGATAACACAATCTTGCTCATAGAAAGTGAAAAAGACTTGAAACACTTACTGATGAAGATCAAAGACCATAGCCTTCAGCATGGATTCCAAATCAACATAAAGAAAACAAAAATTCTCACAACAGGACCAATAAGGAACATCATAATAAGTGGAGAAAAGACTGAAGTTGTCAAGGATTTCATTTTACTTGGATCCGCAATCAACACTCAAGTGAGCAGTGGTCAGAAAATGAAACTACGTGTTGCATTGGGCAAATCTGCTGCAAGAGACCTCTTTAAAGTGTTGGAAAGCAAAGATGTCACTTTGAGGACTAAGGTACACCTGACCCAAGTCATATTTTCAATCACCACATATGCAGGCGAAAGCTGGAAGATTAATAAGGAAGACCTAGGAAGAATTGATGCCTTTGAACTATAGTATTGGTGAATGATATTGAATATACTATTTTTATATATACTAACAAATCTATCTTGGAAGAAGTACAGCAAGAATGCTCCTTAGAAGCGAGGTTGGTGAGACTTCATCTCAAGTATTTTGGATATTTTATCAGGAGGGACCAGTCCCTGGAAAAGGACAACATGCTTGGTAATGTGTGGGTCATCAAAAAAGAGTAAGACCCTCAACGAGATGGATTGACAAGGTGGCTGCAACAATAGACTGAAGCGTAACAATGATTGTGAGGATGGCTCAGGACCAGGCAGTGTTTCATTTTGTTGTACACTTGGTCGCTATGAGTTGGAACTGATTCAATGGCACCTAACAACAACAATCATTACTCTGACTTTGCAAGATCTGAGATACACCATGGGGCACAGTATCTTTATATGGTGTGTACTCTATCTGGTTCATGCTCCCAACAGCCCATCCACTGCTTACCCCATATACTACCCAGTGCTGTCGAGTCAATTCCGACTCATAGCGACCCTATAAGACAGAGTAGAACTGCCTCATACTATATATCCTTTTTTCTGGGTCCTAAATGACTTTGAAGTCTCAGCTAGGAACCTGGGCTAGTCTAGTCCCTATACTAATTCAGTGGTTTGTCATATACTCTTTTTTTTTGTTACAAAGATATATATATATATCTCACAACATCTGCCAATTCAATCTTTTCCACATGTGTACCACTTTGTGATATCAATTATATTAATCATGTTGTGTGACCATCTTATAGAAGCCTTTCACTTTTCTTTCTAGCACCTACCGCAGTTATAATTAGTTTTGTAATTATTTAATGTCTGCCTGCCTTCTAATCAAGAAGTTTACTGAGCACCTAGCATAATGTCTGACATGTTGTAGATGCTCAATATTTATCATTTGAATTAATGAGCCTACAGGTGCTTGGCAGTACAGCCAAAAGTAACAGCTATGTCTCCTGACTCATAGGTTAGTGCTCCTGTTCTCATAAATCACCTTCCTCATTTCCTTTAGTGGAAAATCAGTGCAAGTCTCAATCTGGAATATCTTTTGCATTTTAAATTCAGGGTATGAGTTAATATCATTTTTGAGAGGAGGAACCTTTTAAAGGATTAACACTTGCCAAAATACAGGACTTTATTAGTTACTGGCTTCATAGTTACCTTCTCTAAGATCCCCAGTGTGTTCAATAATTCTTATTTAATAAACCTTATTCCTCATAGAAAATATCAAAGGGGCAACCACTGAATGGAAAAATGGGGACCTGGTAATTCTAGTAGAGCAGACTATTTCGATGGGGAGTTCTTAGAAGGTAGGACAAAGTAGATCCAGTAGACTTGGTCCCAGCCAAAAACGGCTAATTTTCTCCACTAACCTTGCCGACAAAATCTCAGCAACCTTAGTAATAACTGAGCTCTGACTCAATTGCTTGACAAAAGTTTCCATTCAGTCAAGTTACTTACCCTCTTTACAGCTTAGTTCCACATGTAAAAAAAAAAAAAAAATGGATTAATAACTCCCTACCTATTCTCTTTCACCTACTTCCTAAGGGAATTATAAGAATTAGAGTTTACAATGTAGTCTATCATTTAAATATATGATCTCATACAAGATAGTGTTTTAAAAAATACAATGCAATAAATATTTTTTGTTGTGCAAAAGAGGTATCTCTTTCTGAAGTAAAAGACAGAGGCTGAGAAAAATACTTCCAGAAGCAAGTGCCCAGGGTAGCACACATAGTTGTGCAGGTTGGTGCTGTGCAATTGCAGGGACCCTCACTCACCTTTTAGCCTCTGTAAATGACACTTGCTGCAACTGTGGGGTGCACAACCTGTAGGTCCTTATACAGGGGCTACAATTCTTTTGCTTGCCCTGGTGTCTCTTGTAGGATGCAGGTTGCATATTTTTTAAATCCCGCCCTACTCAGTAACCTTTACCAAATTGTGTGATTCAAGTGTCCACGTGAGGCATTTAGCTCCACGATTACTCAAGAGAACTGCAGCTGTCTTTCTTAACATTAGAGGCCTACTCTCAAACCAGCATGAGGAGAGGGAAGCTCCAGATGGTCACAGCAGAAGACCATTACCTCTTCCATATATAGGACTTTTGTTTCCTCTCTTGGGAGACACATTTAATGTCATGGACACATAGCTCCAGCAGCTTAATTGGGTTGTTCATGATGAGAGGGAGGCAGATTCATGGAAGTTTAGTGAAGAAAGAGACCTCAAAGAAAGTGATTCATGCTTGTTTTCCTGTCTATAATGCACTTCAATCCTCTCTCCCTTGGGCTCTTACATCACTTTATACCTCTGTTTATGACTTCTCAAAATGGACATAAATCATAGCTGTATATATGTCTCTTTCCCAAGAAACATAAGATACCTGAGAGTAATAACTTATGCTAATCATCTCAGCATGACTCAGATGTAACTGGCCCTTCTTGAGTCAGCCCCATGCTCACCCTGACACATCTTGAGACCAATGTCAAAGTTGCACAGCAAAGCACAGATAAAACAGAAGACTGATCAAAGGATACGAAGTTTAAAACATATGATAATCCAGGTTGCTATTATTTTTTTAAAGGTCAAATAATTTCATAAAGGCTCACTTAAAAAGATTGTAGCCAAAAGCAATTTTTTAACAACAAACAGACGTTGATGTCCATTTCATTCTACCACCTGTCTATTCCATTTTGATGTCAGCTGGAGTATTTGAGTGGCAACAAAAACAGAGGCTCTGGACTCATGAAACAAGTTACACTTAGGTCAGTCATGCTCTCTCTGGGTTGGGAGGCCTGTGCTAATGTGACTCAAGCACTTTGTTTTGCCGCTGCATCGAAGTCAGTCCATGTGTCCGTTTTCTCTATATGTTGCTTTCTGTTTGATAAAAATTCATTATGAGAGACAGCCACTTGGAAAGATGCTTACTTGGAAATCACCAAGTAGGCAACTCTAGTCGGTTAGGGAAGAAAGGAAAACGACTTGTGACAGCAATAAATTCTTTGATAAAAACTGTAGATATTTCCTTTCTGGTGATGGTCTGGGGAGTAAAACAATTAGATGTTCAATCGCTTTAGGGACCCTCAAACAATTAGAAACTCTCCCCCGCAAAAAAGGTGACTGCATAGCACAATGGTATAAGATAAAGTCCTTATTTGTCTTTAGGTCACCAAAAAATAATAATAATAATTTAGAGTATTCGTATGAGAAATATATGTTGTACCTGCCGTTAATTCTGTCTGAATATTTTTACTCATATACTTTGTAGGCCTATGCAATCTATTTGGTGAGATTTGCCATTTATGTGTCGAGAGAGTATTTCTTACTGGCACATCAGATAAACCTCTCTGTTCAGCACAGCATACAGAACTAACTACAATAGAGTTTCAAAATCAAATTTGTTAGCCCATACCCTACTAGTAGGAGCCCTGGTGGCACAGCAATTAAGCATTTGGCTGCTAACCAAAAGGTCAGTAGTTCAAACCCACCAGCTGCAACAGCTGAGAAGACCAGGCAATCTGCTCCCATAAAGATTATAGCCTATGATACCCTATGGGACAATTCCACTCTGTCATATAGAGTCACTGTGAGTCGGAATCATCTCAACAGCACATGACGATGACAACAATGTGTGTGTGTGTGTGCATGCATGTGTGTGTGAGTTTGTATGTGTATGTTTATATATGTATATATACTTACATATACATGCATTTAAGAAATAAGTATACTCTTTCCTGCAGTGTTTCATTTTCTTTATCTTTTCCTGCACTGGTTAAAAATGTACGATAAACAGTTGGTAGCTTGATAAAAAGGAAGATTAGACACAATTAAAAAAAGAGAATTTAATTATGTTAACTTATTCATAATTTTTTTGAGACAAAAAAATTAGTTCTCTAGGACAATTTATCAGTACACATAAACATGAGTTTATTTCTAAGTAATAACTGAGCCCTCAACCACTGGAAAGGCACCACACTTCTGAAAATCCAGCTCATCTTTGGAGTGTGCCAAGTTGGTCTAACTGTGAGAATTCTTGATTTAACAAAGTAATTCTAATCTGGATGTCATCACTATGGGTAGAAATTTGGGATGAAATAATGCTCTTCAAATTATTTTTATGAAAATGTTAAAAAATCAAAACCAAACCCATTGCTATAGAGTGAATTCCAACCAATAGTAACCCTATAGGACAGAGTAGAACTGTCCCATACGGTTTCCAAGGAGCAGCTGGTGGATTTGAACTGCCAACCTTTTGGTTAACAGTCAAGCTCTTAACTACTGTGCCACCAGGGCTTACTGGAAATGTTAGTGCTTAGAATATAGTATGAGGGAACAGCAGCTCTTAGAGAACATGAAAAAAATTCTTCAGAAGAAAGATCTTGCTACAATTTGTTTTTAATTGGTTCAATATTCCCTACATTCCTGTGGCAAACACTATTGTGGAAAGATGTTTGATGGTCATTGGCCAGTGACTGCAAAGAGTGAGTGTCAGAGTCATAAAGAAGTGAATCTTGTGATTTTTAAGAATGCATATTTCACTTGGAACCATGAGTGTTTGAAAACCAAACTGATTTAAAATATAAAATGTATAACCAAAAACCCAAACCCAGTGCTGTTGAGTCGATTCCGACTCATAGTGACCCTATAGGACAGGGTAGAACTGCCCCGTAGAGTTTCCAAGGAGTGCCTGGCGGATTTGAGCTGCCAACCTTTTGGTTAGCAACTGTAGCACTTAACCACTAAGACACCAGGGTTTCCACATAAAAAATAAAAAAAAAACTTGTAATCAAATATAAATTCTTGTCAATAATGGTGCTCCGAGGGATGAACAGTAGGCATTCTTTAGAGACCATCATGTCTTTGCTTTGGAGGGGGTGGGGTGCAGTACTCATATCAATATATCAGAAAATAAAGCTTTTCAGGAAATTCAAAGTTGTTCAGACAAAAATCTACCCTACTTCACAAAACTGTTAATTAGATTATTTTAGTGTTGAATTTTTAAAGCAGACTGATATCCATGAAAAAGAAAGATGATCTTTAGAATCAACCAAAATTCCTGGGAAAGGTATTTTCTGACAGTGTTTTATGTGGAGTTCCCCCCCAGAAGCTGACCAGAGACAAGGATGTGAGTGCGAATTGTTTGTGAGCTGATCCCAAGAACCACTGGTGGGGAAGGAAAGGCAGCCAATGGAGTTTTTGTTGTTAAGCAAGTTTTTACTCTGAGTAACTGGATCTCCCTGGGGAACACCTGAAGCCAGTGTAGAACATGCGCCTCAGAGAGCTGAGTATTCCTACACAGCCTCCTGCTAGTCACCAGTGAGGCTGCTCCCAAAGCCATTAACTCCCTGACACTTCCAGCTTGCCATCTGAGTGGAAAAATCAGGCTCTGGAGCTTTGGTGCAAGAAAGATAAGCCCTCAAGCAAACAAATGCACGCGCTGGCAGATGAGAGTCTGAGGTGCTAAGCGCAAAGGATATGGGTAGGGCACTGACATTATTTGCCAGGTAACTGGCTAGTATGAATAATTTGAAGAATGATTTGCATAAGTGCCTGCATATAAGCAGTTAAAAGACAAATATAAAAACCACATATATTCAAAGACCTACTCTAGGAGAACTGAGAAATGTATAAGATACAATACAAGTCACAGAGGCTATGACACAGTTCACCCCTGTGCTTGTAAGATTAGGCAGCTGCCTCTGTAGTCTGATGTGAGAAATAGAAAAGTCCATAAACCAAAACATTTTCCCTACTGCCTTTTCTATACCTAGCATCTAAAATGCTTCCCTCTGAGGTTTACCACTTTGGTAACCTGAATTACTATGTGTATGTGTGTGATACAAACAAACATGTCTATGCATATAAATGTGTGCATACATTCCAGGGTTGGGGAGCAAACGTGTTGAAAATTTCTAGAACATTAGCTTATTAATTAGTTGTCTTTGTGAAAAGGGACACAGAAAAGGCTAGATTTAAAGGAAATGGACAGATGGGCAGTTTGTCGTAGTATGGTGGCTTACATGTGGTTATGATACTGGAAGCTATGTCACTGACATTTCAAATACTAGCAGGGTCAGTCATAGTAGACAGGTTTTGGTGGAGCCTCTAGACTAAGACAGACCAGGAAGAAAGGCCTGGTGATCTACTTATGAAAATTAACCAATGAAAACCCTATGGATCACAACAGAACAGTATCCAATATAGTGCTCTGGAAGATGAGTCCCCTAGGCTGGAAAGCACTACTCAAACATACCAATGATCATGAAAATGTTACTGGACTGGGCAATGTTTCATTCTGTTATACAAAAAAAAAAAAAACCCAGTGCCGTCACCATAAATCACAGCCAACCTAATGGCAGCCAAAAACAACAACAACAAAAGGGAAGGGGAGACAGGCAAGTTCTAGATCCCACCTTCTATAGCCCATAGTTTACAATGGCATATCTGGATAACAAACCAAAAGCACGTGATGCTGGGTCACTGGGGGAAAAGGCTCTGAAACAGAAAAAATAAATAGAAAGAATAAAGGAGGAGGAAGATAGAACTCTATGGGTAAAAAAGTAGCACTCACCTATTCTGGAAATTTGTATTGGATACATATGCAGGGCCATGTTGAATTGAACAATTCCAGGCAGCATCATTTTTATAAAATACAAAACAAATGGTATCTCAGATATTTGAAACATGGTGTGTCTGTATACATGGTTGTGATATTTCTCCCTCTTTACTCAAGTATTATTTAAAATTTAATTAAATGTCATCAGTTTATTTTTAATAATATATTTTAAATGTTCCAGGGCAGGTTTATATAAGCTAAACAAAGTCTGGTGAATCAAAAAATTTTAAAAACTCATCAGGTGAGCTGTCTGTTTAAACAAAATCTGGTAAGTCTTTTTTTTTTTTTTTTTAAATAATTCCTTCAAAAGTCAAATTTATCTGTTTGATTTATTTGGATTCTTGTATGTAGTATTTTGGGTTTTTTTTTTTTTTTTCCTTTCTCATTGAAGCTTAGAACATTTCATAGTCACCAATTACAAGCTAAATGCCCTTAGAAAGTGCGCTTAGCCACTCTGAAATATAGGTTTCCTTCCTCACAAATGCATTTAACACTCATCTAGCCCAAGCGATGCTTAGCATTTCTAATATTCCTTAAAATACAGTTGGGATATAGAGTTGAATATGACATGGGAAGAGGTACTATTATTTTATGCTGTTTTCCTCTAACCAATCAGACTCCCACAGAGTGAAAGTCAAAAGAGGAAAAAAAGAGTAATTATTATGAATAATTACCATTTTTAAGAGATTCAGTCTGCAGGCCTGGCTCTTCATGAAGGCAGAAACTATGGGTTTGCCCTGTGCCCAGAATCCAGCAAGTGTCTGGCACACAGTAGAGGCTCAAATGAAATATGTTTAATTATTTAATTAACTAACTAATTTCACAGAATCTTCCCAATAGGAATGAAGTAGTTATTACTAAATTCGTTTTACTGTGGGAAAATCGAAGTTCAAAGAAATTATATAATTACCCTCAATGTTAAACAGCTGGTAAGTAGTAGAGGCTTGTTCTTAAACCATGTTTTCTAGGGGTGGAGGGAAACTCTATTTCACAGTATATGTTTTCTACAATTTAAGTTTCATATATTTTACCATAACATGCTATAGCCTGTGATATCTTAAATCAGATGCCTTTTTTGTTAGGAAGTAAGATAAGAGACTGGCAAACCTCTATTTAGATACTGGCAGGCTTTGGGATTTTAGTGGTTTTTTGAAGCATTAACATTCCAAATTCAAGTGAACACACAATTTGCTTCAACAATATGGTGGCTTTGCAGATAATGAATTTACACAAAGATGGTGAAAATATTAAAATCATTTCACAGCCGTATGATATTTTGATGTTATCTGCCCTTCTACTTCTGGGATTTCCTGCTGTCTTGTATAAATTACCTAACTTTTACTCTCACTGTGAAAGCATTTTCAAAAAAGTTGAACATCTATGTATTTTTAGTGAAACAGAGCAGTCTGCTAAAGAATGCAAAAGGCAACAGCTTTATCTTATTTCATAAGCACACAGATTGTGACAAAGGGAGAAAGAATCATATTCAGAATTCCCCAGACAAGCTACACAAGATCGGGAATGGTCTTTATGGCACCAAACTAGAAGGTCTGCCAAGCAAGTAGGAATTAGTGAATGGGCCTGGCATTTAGGTTTTCTCTTAAACTTGGCTCAAATACTTTCACATCCACTAGCTATGGACCTTAACTTTTCCATTAAGTAGCTAGAGAAGATGAATGAAGGCCCACAGAAAGTAGGAGATTTTACTTCAAGCTAGTGGCAAATTTAGTACACTAGGGTATAAAGAAGATAGAAGACCTGTCTCAAAAAAAAAAAAAAAAAAAATGCAGAGAAACCAAAGAGTATGAAAATCACTCACTAGTCAATAAGGCATTTGACTGTGTGGATCATAACAAATTATGGATAACATCGCAAAGAATAGGAATTCAAGAACTTAATTGGGTTTATGTGGAACTTGTACATAGACCAAGAGGCAGTAGTCTGAACAGAACAACGGAATGCTGTGTTATTTAAAGTCAGGAAAGGTGTGTGTCAGGATTGTATCCTTTCAGGATACTTAATCTGTGTGCTGAGCAAATAATCCACGAAGCTAGATTGTATGAAGAAGAATTTGGCATTAGGATTGTAGGATGACTCATTAGCAACCTGGAATATGCAGATGACACAACCTTGCTTGCTGAAAGCAAAGAGGACTTGAAGCACTGATTGATGAAGATCAAAGGCTACAGCCTTCAGTATGGATTGCACCTCAACATAAAGAAAATAAAAATCTTTACAACTGGACCAATAAGCAACATCATGATAAACAGAGAAAAGATTGAAGTTGTCAAGGATTTTATTTTACTTGGATCTATAATCAATGCCCGTGGAAGTGGAAGCAGTACTGAAGAAATGGAATGACTTATTGTATTAGGCAAATCTGCTGCAAAAGATCTCTTTAAAGGTTAGAAAGCAAAGATGTCACTTTAAGGACCAAGGTGCAGCTGACCTAAGCAAGCCATGGTATTTCAATTGCCTCATCTGCATGTGAAAGCTGGGCAATAAATAAGGAGGACTGAAGGAGAATTGATGCCTTTGGATTATGATGTTAATGAAGAATATTAAGTATACCATGGGCTGCCAGAAGGATGAACAAATCTGTCTTGGAAAAATACAGCTAGAATTCTCTTCAGAAACAGGATGGTGAGGCCTCATCTCAAGTACTTTGGACATGCTATCAGGAGAGATCAGTCCCTGGAGCAGGACATCATGCTTGGTAAAGTAGTGGGTGAGTGAAAAAGAGGAAGACCATCAATGAGATGGCTTGACACAGTGGTTGCAACAACGGGGTCACATAGCAATGATCGTGAGGATGGTGAAGGACTGGGCAGTGTTTTGTTCTGTTGTACATAAGGTCTCTGTGAGTCAGAATCAACTCAATGACACCTAACAGCAATAGTCAATAATTATGGGAATGATTTTAAAATTTTTCGTTAAAAAGATTTTTTTTTTTTACTTTTAAGTTAATTTAGAAGTTATTCTGGCTATGGGTATAGATAGATGAATGATACGTAGGCAGAAAAATAGGTAAATGGATGAAGAATTAGATGTAGACACAGATAGATAGATAAAAATGAACTTCAGCTAACTTGAAAAATAACCAGTTAGAACTCTCATATAACTGAATTTTGACTGCAGTATGCTTTTTAGAATAGAGGTTGATTTCAGATTCAATAACAACCAGAAAAACCACTGATTAAATACAGCCTTTGGTAAGCAAAGGTTAAACATAATCTCATTAATTTTCTCAACCTATAACTATTAAAAAAAAATAACTATGGTATTATATAATGAAAATTTAAAATATATATCATTTTGAATTTGCATAATATCATATATTATCAAACTTGTACTGAATATTATTTACCATACTTAATAAGGCAGACTAAAGTCACTTAAAATTAAAATTTTCATTACTGAGGAATTAAATTAATCAGATATTTGAGATTATTACATATGAATTCCAGTTAACCACTTTTTTATTTCATCATCCTATAAGATGGTATAGAAACATCTATATTGCCTTCAGAAATAGATAAAAGAAAAAGATCATGGTGATATAAAATTTTATACAAAATTTTGTTTTCCCATTCAATTAAATTCTTAAATAGGTGTATGATTACAGGAATAGACTCTGACCCTAAGTAAATAGGTACCATATGAAATTGCTAACATTCAACTATTTTGACCCATAAAAATAATAACTTCATATGGTTCAAACTAGTACAAAAAGTAATTACCCATTCCATGTACATATTTTGAGCATCTCCTATATATTAGTTGCTGTGGGAAATACAAAGATTAATGAGACAAATAAAAATGTTACTTATAAAGAATTTGCAGCCACAAGGACTTATCAGGAAACCCTGGTGGTGTAGTGGTTAAGTGCTACGGCTGCTAACCAACGGGTCGGCAGTTCAAATCCACCAGGCGCTCTTTGGAAACTCTGTGGGGCAGTTCTACCCTGTCCTATAGGTTCACTATGAGTCAGAATCAACTCGACGGCACAGGGTTTGGTTTTGGTTTTAAGGACTTATCAGTAAGTGAGTGATAAACCTCAAAACAAATATGGAAGAAAGAATTAAAAAAAAAAATTATAAATTGTATAGTTATTTTTATCTTTGCCACAATGTAAAATGACCTAGGGGGTAAATTGTTTATGGAACTGAACTCACAGAGCCAAAAAGATCTCACTTCCGAAAAAGCTAATAGTCACCATGTTAATAAGAATTGCCAGCATTTGAACATTTACTATATACCAGATAGGGAGCTGAACATTTTACATAAACTGTCTCTATTTATCTTTACAAAAACCCTGTGAAACAGGAATACTATTCCACTGTTACAGATGGGGAACCTAAGGCAAAAAATGCTAAATAATTGCTACAAGACACAGAGCTAATAAATTGCCTAACTGGGGCAATTTTTGAATCTGGTAGTCTGACTCAAAAAACCTACAATCGTAACCACTACCAAAGCAGGTTGTTCTTGCTTTCATTTAGGTGTTTAGATAAGATTTCCTAATGCTCTGTAGAAGGCAACACATTTGTAAAATGAATCTGGGCTCAGAGTGTGGGGGAAAGACCAGGAATGAAGGAAGTAAAATGACTAATGGGCCGAGATCGGCTATATACTTTGCAGAGCCCAGTGCAAAATGAAAATGCAGGACCCCTTGTTCAATATGCATGGGAAAGTGCCATTACTAAAATATAAAGCGTTTTCCTTTCTTTTGCTGTCTCTCTCTACCTGTCGTGGTGTTTTTTTTTAATTTGCTATTTAATGCTGTCCTCCTTTCAGCACAGGAGTACTCCAGGCAAGTGCAAATCTACAAAGGCACTACCCACCCTCTGCACCATGACTCTGCATGCGTTCAAACCACTGGCACTAGATTTCTCTTCCTACTAGGTATTGGACCGGACCACCATGTCCCAATCAGAGGTGGGGAAGTCAAGTCAGATATTCTCTTCTTTCTACAGGTTCATGGCACCAACTCATGGTATAAGGGTAACTCCGAAGGGTATCACAATCTTTTTGCTGGGATATGCTAGGTACTTGTATGTGGATGGGGTAGAAGGGTAGACAAGAAGCTCCTCCCTACTGAGTCCCCCTCCTAACATGACATGAACTGCCAAACTGATGCGAAGATGGCTACCACCATGTCCTGCCTGAGACACCGCAGAGTTTGCACGCATGCACCCAGGCCCCCACTGTGGGAAATAGGAAGCAGCAGTCACTGGGTAGGAATGGGGAGAGGGAGGCCAGGCAGGAACAAGAAGAATGTAAGGTAGAGGACCCATATTGAGGAGCTAGAGAGGAAAGTGGAGGTTGGATCATGAGCCAGGCTCTAAGTTGCTTCATTGTCCCATCATATTTAATTTATGAAACACAAATCCAAAGGTAAAATTACTCAAGAATTTCAAGATGATGACCACAGAGCACAAACCCCAAGTGAAGAGCCTTTCTGAGCACTGGGCCCTGTGTCCCATACCCATGAAGCCAGTTCTCTAAGGGGCTGTAACTCAGAATAATGTGGAAAGTAAGCCTATGGTTCAACTTCTTCGTTACCATACGCAGGTCCTGAAAGAAGACAATGGACATCTTAATGAAATACAAGATCAGAGGACTGGGAAAGTATGACAGACTATAGTAAAACTGAGTAAAATGACATTCTAGAAATCAGAAGCTTCAACTAATTGGTATTAGTTAAGAAGATACTTGCAGTGCAATTAATTACTTTTGTGTGTGACCTTTCTAGCCATGATCTTATAACTTCCATCCAGGTGGTTGGGCAGGACTGTGTGATAGGATAATTTTGGCCTACCAAGGGGATTGGTCAGTTTTGCCTTAAAAGAGAGCCAACTCCAGAGTAGTGAGGAAGATCCCACCATCACCAAGGACAAACAGCTAGCAGCTGGTGCTGGGAGGCTCCTGGAACCAGGAGACAGAGAGGGAGAGAGCTGTAACCCTGAAGACGGTGAGAAGTAGTGGTAGGAGAGACCCGGCAGTAGAAGATGGCATGATGGGCTGCTGGCCTACAGAGAGAGAAAGCTGAGTGCCTTTGGCCAGAGGCCTAAGACCAAGGAGAGGTGTGCCTGCAAGCACGGCTGGCAAGAGACTGTCCTGACGGAAGAACTGTATCCTCGAGTGTCCCTGAGCATGGACTGTAACCTGTTAATTACTTCCCTAATAAACCCCATAATTGAGAGTATGGCCTGTGAGTTCTGTGTGGCCATTGCAATGAGTTATCGAACTCAGCAGAGAGGTGGAGAATGTTATGCAAGGGACGATTGGTATCAGAATTAGTCAAGATAGCAGACAGAAGAGGCTTCTCTGGCCTCCAACTCATGGGAGTCAGCCTTGCACTATTGATCTTGGTTCTCTTTCCCCCTTGTGGGGCTGGAGGAGGTCAGACATCGCCCCTGAGCTGTTTTTATAATACTTCAGAGAGAAGAGAATCAAGAATCAGAAGACCAGAGGTTCTATAGTAAACAACTTCCTGGTTCAGAGAAAGAAGAAAATGATCTGAAATTATTTTACTGAAAACAGCTTGGAGTTTAGCTTGGCCAGGGGTTGGGGGCAGTAGGCTGATTCAGTCCTTGGTGTGCTGGAGACTGGGACAGGCTCCTGACAGGCTATTGCTAAATATTCTGGAATTGTGTGAGTTGTGTGTTAAATGACTGGTAGCTTGAAGCCAGCTACAGTGCAGATATTTATGCCACAGAAATCACTCCTTTAAGGGAGGAGCATGGAGGACTCTGAAAGTCAGGTTAAAAATATTTCATTTTGTAAGCAATGGGGAACAATTAATCTGAACCATATGGCTCTTTAGTAAACTGAATCTGACAGAATTATAGAGGATTATATCAGAGGGGAAACTGAAAGAAGGACAACCAGTAGGTCACTGCAACAGACCAAGAGAGAAATAATAGGAGAACTACAAACATGTAAGGCATTCCAGAAGAAAGAATAATAAGTTAGGAAACTGATTTGATGAATTGAGATTATGGATGGTAATGTTGTTGTTGTTTTTGTTAGGTGCCATTGAGTTAGTTCTGACTCATAGCAACCCTATAGGACAGAGTAGAGCTGCCCCATAGGGTTTCTGAGATAGGACAGAGTAGAGCTGCCCCATAGGGTTTCTGAGATAGGACAGAGTAGAGCTGCCCCATAGGGTTTCTGAGGAGCAGATGGTGGATTTGAACTGTCGACCTTTTGGTTAGCAGCTGAGCTCTTAACCACTATGCCACCAGAGCTCATATGGATGGTGATGGAGGGGGTATAAAAATAACTTACAGGTTTAAACTTAAGGGGAGACACTGACACATCTAATATAAATAGAAAAGAGCAGATGGAAAAACGTATTTGACAAAAGATGGGTTCAGTTTTAAACATGCGCTTTGGGTGCTATGATAAGTCCATACGTATGTGGATAAATGGGAATTTGGGAGTTTAGGAGTGAGAACTCAGAGATAATAATAAGATAGTAAGCCAGCCGAGGATCATCCACTAAGAGAGTTTAGGGAATTGGATTGGATAAGGATGAGGAGCAAGAAAATGGAGAGCAGAGAATGAAAGAGAAATCCTTGGGTATTACATGCAAATGAAAGGTGAGAGGAAAAGAAGGAACCAGAAAAGAAGACAGAGGTTGTCCATCAAATCATTAAATACTAATTCTCTAAGAACACAAGGAGGAACAGACTCTTAACAGAGAAAATTTTGAACCTGACAATCGTTTAAAATCTAGTGTCAAGGGGCCTTAGGCAAGCACTAACAACGGTAGCAGTCAATCAATTCACAACACGTCGCTTGATTTGGGAAAGTGAAATATCTCCTTTCTTAACAAAGCAAACATTGTTCTTTACAAAAGCCCTGGAAGGAATACAGCTAAAGCATTTATGGTGAGAATTGTGTTACCTTAGGACAAAAGCCATTGCAAACACTTGTTCATTGACTCTTCTTTTGAACTTGGCAACTGATTGGTTGTGGGAGGTATAGAAGAGAACACAGTGAAATACCAATTATCTTGGGTTATTCAGGGAAGAAACCCTTCATGTTGCTTTGATTTTCTTTGTAAGGTAACTGAAAAATAAGGGGAAAAAAATTCCCTTTAATTTTTTAGTACTGAAAATGTTTCTGTAATGTCTAGGGTTGCTTTCTAGAGTAAGTAGTAATATGTAACTGTTTAATATAACTCACAAACACAGCTCTGTTCTCTAGCATTCTGGTTAATAGTCTATAAATTAAACAATATCCTTGATTCAAATTTAAGATTTAATAATAATGAGATTTATAAGGAATTTATACATAACATCTCCAGGTTTTTATGTTTTGCATTACAAAACTACAGATTTTTATTAAGTATATAAAGTATTTCCCACCTTTTTCTCTTCACTACTATGTATAGGTTAGACTACACAAATATACACATGATTTTGTTATTTGCTTCTTAAAGAAATCCCTTGTTCTACTGTGCCTTAGAACATACTTCAGGGTGAGCTAAATGTGGTAAGCTGGATGAGCTGGATGATAAGATCTTTGAGTTCAAGGGCCTTATTTATTCTTTTATCTCTTATGTTTCCATTTGTCGCTTTGCTTTTGGTAGTTTCCATTTTCCTTACAGGAGTTTTGTTTAGAATACTGATTGTTTTCTGGCTACTAAATAGTTGCAAAGCAACATAACCTATTTAAACAGGAAAAAAAAAAAAAAAGAGGTTATATAGAAAGTCCAAAATAGGTTAAAATTGATGCCCAAAAATCTGACCTATGATAAGCATTGCATTTCAAGTTTTATATCAAACACACAGCCAGACGCATATAAAACAATAGGGGTATTCCTAGGTATGGCTAAAAACTGCAGCCACAAGGGACTGACAATCAGCGCAAAGGGGGCTCTGAAGGAACACAGGCTTATAAGAAGGAGCAGCAGAGGCAGAGAAGTAAACACGGATGGCATACAACATCTGAAAAGCAAAGAACATTCCCTGTGGATATACACTGGGAAAGCAAGTATCTTTTCAGTCATTCAGAGAGTGATCTGCATAGGTGTCAATTTCTATAATCAAAGAAAAATACATTAAGAAATGTGTAATCAAATGTCTCAATGCCAAAATGAAATGCTTACACTGGAGCCAGGTATTCACAGACTAAAATTTGTATTGCAAGATTTAGTTTGAAAGCATTTGAAAACAATCAGTTCATAAGAGAAAAAGACCTAATAAATATTATAGATACAAATGGAGCAATAAAATTATTCATTGGAAAAACAAACCTGGGAAAATGCCCTAAACACTGTTAAAATTAGAAAACAAATTTATCCAGTGTTCCAGCCTGACTTACTCCACTAAATCCTTCATTATATGTACTCATTATAACATAGCAAGAGCGTAGTTTATCTTTGACATCCTCGGCACAACTCTTACCTTAAGGTTCTATAGTCCTAGGAGCAAAATGAATCTTAATACAGGCTTTTGGGATTTCTGGACCTTCAAGGAAGTTTGTGTCATTTATGCAGGGAGCTAGGCACAAGTTTGACAAGTGTGGAGCAGGGGATATGTATAGATGAATAAAGAGAGGTTCTTGAAGTAGAGGGTCCTCCAAATGTGTTGGCACAAAGGAGAGCCTTCAAGAGAAACTGGGAGTTGGGCAAGACACTCTAAATCTATGAAGACTTTCCTCTTGGAGAGGTAATGATAAAAGGAACAGGAGGAATGCTTCCCAGAATGTCAAGCTGGATATTTTTAGGATTCTTCAGATGGAAAGAAAAGAATTTGGATAGATATCAAGGAGATGATAATATTTACTCTTTTATTATCTATCAGTCTGTCTCTCCTTTCCTTGCCACATAATCTTTTCACACCAAAGCTAAATTCCTCTCACTTTCAAGGCACTCCATGAACAGACCACACCTATCTCCATTTGTTTCTTTCTGTGCTTCATCCTGCCCTCCATTCCACTAGGCTACATCCCTCACTATTGTATGGGCAACCATGGCAGTTGCTACCTTCTCTTTGGTTCCTTTCCCATGGAAGCCAACTTTCCCACACTTACTAATCAAATCCCACCCTCTCATATGACACCTACCTTGCCTATCTTAGGATTGCATAACCCATTGTTGTCCAATCATGATGATTCTATAAGACAGAATAGAACTGCCCCATAGGGTTTACAAGCCTGTAAAGCTTTCTCCCTCAGAGTGGCTGGTAGGTTTGAATGGTTGACCTTTCGGTTAGCAGTTTAGCACTTAACCACTGCACCACCAAGGCTCATTTTTTAAACTCTGACATCCTACACTGCAAAGCTAAACTCATATAAAACATTTTAGTTGACACACGTAATTCTCTATTCTATTTCCCTTCCACAAACATTTATGAAGCAGTAGTTATCCACCTGAATTCAGAAACCATCCCAAGAATAGATTTGATACATTGAACACTAATGACCAAAGACCAGACAAGTTGTGGAATGACATCACCCATGAAGAAGGCAAGGATCATTAAAAAGACAGGACAGAAAAAAAAGACCTAAATGGATGTCAGAAGAGACTCTGAAACTTGCTCTTAAATATCAAATAGCTAAAGCAAAATGAAAAAATGATGAAGTAAAGATCTGAACAGAAGATTTCAAAGGGTGGCTCAAGAAGACAAAGTATTATGGTGACATGTGCAAAGACCTGGAGATAGAAAACAAAAAGGGAAGAACACTCTCAGCATTTCTCAAGCTGAAAGAACTAAAGAAAATATTCAAGCCTTGAGCTGCAATACTGAAGGATTCTATGGGGAAAATACTAAATGATGCAGGAAGCATCAAAAGAAGATAGAAGGAATACACAGAATCACTATACCGAAAAGAATCGGTCGATGTGCAACCATTTCAGGAGGTAACGTATGATCAGGAACTGATGGTACTGAAGGAAGAAGTCCAAGCTGCACTGAAGGCATCAGCGAAAATAAGGCTCCAGGAATCAGCAGAATACCAGTTGAGATGTTTCAACAATCAGGTGCAGCACTGGAAGTGCTCACTTGTCTATGCTAAGAAATTTGGAAGACAGCTACCTGGCCAACCGACTGGAAGAGATGCATATTTATGCCGATTCCCAAGAAAGGTGATCCAACTGAATGTGGAAATTATTGAACAGTATCAATAATATCACATGCAAGCCAAATTTTGCTGAAGGTCATTCACAAGCAGCTGCAGCAATATATCCACAGGGAACTGCCAGAAATTCAAGCCAGATTTAGAAGAGGACATGGAACCAGGGATATCATTGTTGATGTTTGATGGATCCTTACTGAAAGCAGAGAATAACAGAAAGACGTTTACTTGGGTTTTTATTGACTATGCTAATGCATTTGACTGTCTGGATCAAAACAAATTATGGACAAAATTTCAGACAATGGAAATTCTGGAACACTTAATTGTGCTCATGAGGAATCTGTACATGGATCAAGAGACAGTTGTTTAAACAGAACAAGGGGATACCGCATGGTTTAGTCAGGAAAGGTGTGCGTCAGGGTTGTAACCTTTCACCACACCTATTCAATCTGTATGCTGAGCAAATAATCCGAGAAGCTGGACTATATGAAGAAGAATGGGGCATCAGGATTGCAGTAAGACTCATTAACAACCTGCATTATGCCTTGCTTGCTGAAAGTGAAGAGGATTTAAAGCACTTACTGATGAAGATCAAAGACCACAGCTTTCAGTATGGATTATACCTCAACATAAAGAAGACAAAAATCTTCACAACTGGACCAGTAAGTAACATCATGATGAACAAAGAAAAGATTGAAGTTGTCAAAGATTTCATTTTACTTGGATTCACAAACAACACCCATGGAAGCAGCAGTCAAGAAATCAAAAGATGCATTGCACTGGGAAAATTGAATACAAGAGACCTCTTCAAAGTGTTAAAAAGCAAAGATGTCAACCTGAGGACTAAGGCGCACCTGACCCAAGCCATAGTGTTTTCAATTACCTTATGTGCATGAAAAAGCTGGGCAATGAATGTATAAGGAAGACTGAAGAAGAATTGATGCCTTTGAATTGTGCTTTTGGCAAAGTATATTGAATATACCATGGACTGCTAAAAGAGTCACCAAATCTGTCTTGGAAGAAGTCCAACTAGAATGCTCCTTGGAAGCAAGGATGGCAAGAATGAGTCTCACATACTTTGGACATGTTGTCAGGAAGGATCAGTCCCTGGAGAAGAACATCATGCTTGATAAAATAGAGGGTCTTGAAACAGAGGAAGACCCTCAATGAGATGGATTGACACAGTGGCTGCAATGATAGGCTCAAGCATAGCAACGATTGTGAGGATGGCGCAGGACCCGGCAGTGATTCGTTCTGTTATGCATGGGGTCGCTGTGATTCGGAGCTGACTGGATGGCACCTAACAACAACAACAGTTATCCACTAGGTGCTTGTACACATAGATACTGTGCATGCAGTAATAAGCAAGCTTTCTCAAGGAAATTTGAATAGAGTAAGACACAAATGAAAGCGGACTTTAAATTTTGTTTTTTTTTTAATCAAATGTCACTAAGATTGTTTTGTGCTTGTAAGCCTTATCTTATGCTCTCAAGTTTTTAGAGGACAAAGAATTTTGGTCTCAATGTCTTTTACAGGTGTTTGCAATTCAAACGTTAGGATTCCATGCTGTTTTTCATTTATTCTAGCACAGAATGTCTCAAAATATTATTAAAAGGGTAATAAAACAAAAATCCTCACAATTGAACCAATAAACATCATGATAAATGGAGAAAATACTGAAGTTGTCAAGGATTTCATTTTACTTGGCTCTACAATCAACACCCATGGAAGCAACAGTCAAGAAATCAAATGACTTATTGCACTGGGTGAGTCTGCTGCAAAAGACCTTTTTAAAGTGTTAAAAAGCAAATATCACCTTGAGGACTAAGGTACACTTGACCTAAGCCATGGTATTTTCAATCACCTCACATGCATGTGAAAACTGGACAATGAATAAGGAAGACCAAAGAAGAACTGATGTCTTCAAATTATGGTGTTGGCGAAGAATATTGAATATACCACGGATTGCCAAAAGAACAAACAAATCTGTTTTGGAAGAAGTACAGCCCGAATACTCCTTAGAGGGGATGATGGTGAGACTTTGTCTCACATACTTTGGACATGTTATCACGAGGGATCAGTCCCTGGAGAAGGACATCAGGCCTGGTAAAGTAGATGGTCAGCAAAAAAAGAGGAAGACCCTCGATGAAATGGATTGACAAAGCGGCTGCAACAGTGGGCTCAAGTATAACAACAGTTGTGTGATGGTGCAGGACTGGGCAGTGTTTTTTTTTTATATTTTACATAGGGTCACTATAAATCGGAATCGACTTGAGGGCACCTAACAATAACAACAATACCTTTGACCAGTCTTCCAAACTGCACTGCAGGGCAGTTTTCTTACAGTTTCTCTTTCTCTTTTGTCTTCCCTCACATTTAATTAATTAACCACGTGAAGTTGACTTAACCTCCTATAATTTTCTCAAACTCACCTGTCTCTCTCCATCCCATTCCCCTGGCCTAGGTTCCTACTCTAGTCATTGTGTCACTTAACCAATCACACTTTCTCCATTCTTCCCCCATTTCAGTCCCTTCTCCACAATGTTTCAGAGTCATTTTTATTAGATGCACACCTGGCCATATCTCTTTCCTGCTTAAAGCTGTTTGATGGCTATCTATACTTTGTACATAAAACCTATTTAGCCCTTCATGAGCTATTCCCCTACTTTCCTCTCCAGGCTACCTGTGCCTACCTTGAATAGTTTCAACCTTCAGGAATGTTGAAGTTCTTAAACTCATCACACATTCCATGTTCTCCCACCTGTATTTGTTTATTCTATTCCTCTACCTAGAATGATCTCCTCTCCTTTGCACTTTTTAGGTGATGTTATGATTTAAAGGTTGACCTTGAGTATATAGTCTTCTACAGGACTCTTCCAACACAATTTATTCCTTGTCTCTCAGTCCAATCTCTAGAATGGACTAGGTAAATTTCCATCTGTTTATACACCTACATCATTGAACTCTAGAGTAATTGTCTCGCTGCTAAATGAGTGTTGGGAGTAAGACATCCCTTAAGGGAAAACGTGATGGTTTATTACATCTTTGCAATTTTACCACAAAGCACACTTCCTGGCACAAAGGAAGTTTTCAGTAATTACTGAATGAATGTACAGACTAAGTACTCAAATACTTGTTGGACTAATTAACACCTGGTTCTTTGGAGAATAATCAGTCAGAACTTTATGGTATTTTATATGTCTAAGAAGAAAAATAATAAGCTTTATTTCATTAACAAAAAATAAAGGTATTTTAAATTAATATACCTCATGGGCAGAAATAAACACAATTAGTGTACCCAGAATTTGTCTGTGGCATCTGATGTTTTCCTCAAGCTTTCTATCTAAGATAGCTTTAAGCTAATAGTAGGTACTTAAAAAAATTCATCATTCCTGTCTGATAGTTGTAATTATGTTGATCTTCAAACAATTGTTTAATAATTTTTCTTTTATTTCTTTCAGGATTACCCAATGTTAACAACTTTTTAAATTATACACACATACACAAACATATGCGTATACATATATATATACACATATATGTATATACAATTTAAAATGGAGTCCAATGTGGTCTATACGGTATTCTGTGATTTGATTATTTAAATGGGAATACTGCTTTTAACTTTCCAATATTACATCAATTATATCTCTAAAATTTTTAATTAAATTAAGTTTAAATGAATACTGAAATCTATTATAAGATCTACATATTTAGAATTTTCAAATTAATATATCTCATAAGCACACATAAACTGATGGTCTTTTGCAGATAAACACAACATGTGAGTCAGGAGTTATTTTAAATACGTCCTTTAAGTTATTTTCTGAGATAAATAGAATGCATGCAATTTACACATGGAAAGTTGATGGGGCAGTGATATACATACAACTTAGAATGAGATAATATTTAGTATCAACACTGAAAAACCCTGATACTATGCTGATGTTATTTAATCTAAATATTAGGTCCTATATTCTTATTATATATGACCAAATTATTCAAACATAAGTGATAATATGATAAAGAGAATAACAGAAAGACTTCATTCAGAAATGTAGTGACAGGAAATCAGACATTTTTCATAGCACAGGTTATACCAGTCCATTCCTGAACATCTCGACCTGAGTTCCAAGCAAGAGTTCCACAATGGGCAAATATGGGCATATTATATTATTTTAACTGCAGTTTTAATGTTATTTAAAATATATGCATAGACAGAATTGAGAAGATCTTTCAGAAATATTCTAACTGAAATTCCAAAATTTTTCTCTAACATAAGGGAAAGCCAGAGTGAGAAAAAGGTGAGGTGAAGATCCAACTATGTGTTCATCAGTTCCTTAATATTTTAACATTTTCCTACTACAATACATGTAAGTAAGAAAACTATCCTTAATCATCAGAAAAGAACAGCTTTGAAATGGAATAACCAGAACGAAAACATTGAGAATGTTCACGAATTGTGAAGAATATAAGGAATGTCACTGAACAATTTGTGTAGAAATTGTTGAACGGGGACCTGAACTGCTGTGTAAACCTTCAGTGAAAACACAATACAGTATTGTTAAAAAAGAAAAGAAAAGAACATCTTTAACAACACCCAGTTTTACATGATAACATTGTTAACATACACTCTTTGATGGTGAGTTTATTTAGATGAATCTATATCATGGTGATGAAGTCATACTTAAAAAAAAAAAAATTTTTTTTTTTTTTTAAGCAGTTACTAAATGGTTATAAAACTGATACCTTCACGAGCTTATTTTACTAAGGGCGCAGTGCAACAGCACTAGGAAAACTTACATACTGTTTTCGCCGCATTAGTAAAGTACTTGAGGATTAGATTCTGAAGAAATACAACTGTTCGGCTGCTGCTTATAAGGTTTTTCACTGGTTGATTTTTCAGAAGTAAACAGACAGGTCCTTCTTCCTAGTCTGTCTTAGTCTGGAAGCTCTGCTGAAACCTGTTCACCATGGGTGACCCTGCTGGTATTTGAAATACCAGTGGCATTGCTTCCAGCATCACAGCAACATGGAAGCCACCACGGTACAACAAAATGACAAAAACAGGTTTGTTGTTGGAGAAATAAACTTTCTGGTTAGGTACCAGCATGTCATGACACTCAAGCTACCATAAATATATCCAGTCTTCTATTTTCATTTCCGGTTCCAAGGAAAGGCCATATTTTAAATGAGGGCACTTTGGTAAAACACACATCTGCTTAATAACCCTGCTGTCAAGTCGATTCTGACTCAGAGTGAGCCTATAGGACAGAGTAGAACTGCCCCATAGGGTTTCCAAGGAGCGGCTGGTGGATTAGAACTGCCGACCTTTTTGGTTGCTGTTTGAGCTCTTACCCACTGTGCCACCAGGGCATTTAGTGGTGAATAAAATAATGATTTAACATAGGATTTTAAAAAAAAGAATTCAAGGCAAAATCCATTACCTTGCAACATTACTACAGGAATGCTAATAGATTAGCTGACCTGTGATGTACTGTGACAGGCATTATCTAGGTCAGCATAGCTTAATTTTTTTTTTTTTTTTAACATCTTGAATGTAGAACGTTCAAGTTTGCGGAAGACGGCAACTGCTCCAGAGATCCAGTTACTCTGAAGGCACAGCAAGCAGGGATGACAGAAAATAAGGCAGCAAGTCTTGGAGTAAGGCGGAAGAAAAAGAGATGGAGGAAAAGGGCTATGGAGCTGATAACCTCAGATCCACGCCCCAAATCACCCAGGCACCTGACCTTCAAAGTAGGGCTAAGGTGTGTTGTATCAATAAAATAATGATGACATCAGTAATATTAGATGGATGATGCTGGTGATATTCTACCACTTACACAGGCCAGGCACTGTGCCTTGGGCTTTACATATTGGTGTCATTGCAACAGTCACCTGTATGCTTACGTAAATATAAATGCTTAAAATTATAACAGCACTTTTTGTGAATATATAAATGAGCAAATATTTCAAAATTTATTATTTGAAATCCTTAGGGTTTTCATAAAGAACTAACACAAAGGTTTCTTTTTTCTTTTTTTTTAAAGTAGAAAGTATATTTTGTAGGCCTTGTAATTCTATATTCCATTTGCTATATTTAAGACATTTATGAAAAAGATATAGAAGTTACCATAAGGCATGGATCTGACCAACTGTCATTATCCAGTCCCAAATGGCAAAAAGTAGATGGAATGATTCACTTAGAACTATAAACGAAATAAAGCATTGAAAGAAACTGATGCAGTACATCTGGGTACTTCCTGTCTGGAAAAAAAAAAATGAGTTCTAATAAATATGAAAATAGTAAGGACCTCATCAATATTTTTACAAATACCTGCTGTGTAATGGTACCAAAAAAGGCACTGCAGAAGTAAAGAAGAAGCAAACAATTAAATTTTATGACACATCTGAGCCAGTTAGAGACAAAACTCACTCTATCCATGTTGACAAATGCCGTCATTTATCTAAATTCTACATTTCCATCCTTACTGTCTTCTTCCATAAGACAGTAAATTTGACGGTAGTAAGCAGTCTTTGGCTAACCATGTGGGCTCAGAAACTAGACCAATCTGATTTGGATACATACTCCTTAATAGTTGTGTGGTATTGAATGAGTCTCAAAACTTTCTTGGGCCTTGTTTTTCCCATGTGTGAAATAGGTATACTAATGTTTCTTTCACTCATATAAATACTTGTAAAAGTGCCAGCTCATTTGCTAGGCAATACTGACTGCTCAACATACATGTGAAAAAGAAATGAAGGCATTCCCGCTCTTGAACTGTTTACCTATTTTTCAGTCTTTTTTAGTCATCAGTTTGGTTCGTTAGAACTTTCCCTGGCTTTCTATTCAGCTACTGAGTTGGACCAAAATTCAGACCCTATGCCAAAGCCCTTCCCTTACATGCTTCCCATTATCTTGGGACCTCCGGCTTTTGCCCAGGTTATCTGATCAGTCTACCCCTGCTTACAATTGTAATCTTTGATATGAGTCTCTTGACCAAGTTCAGCAAAGCCTTTATGTCTATTTAAAAAAAAAAAAAATCCTCAAATACAACGTTCCTCAGCAAGCCTTCACCCCAGGAGGGAGCTGTGACTGGAGTCTTAAGTATGGGCAGAGTGAAGGGCAGAGGCAGAAGACAGGGCTGCTGGTGTAGTCATCAGTGATGGACACCAAATAGTTAAGGCTCTCCTTTTTCTGGGCAAATGGTAGGACTATATTTCCTGTGCTTTTTGAAGTTAAGTACAGCCAAATGACTTTCTTTGGCCAATAAAACATGAACAAAATAACTTGTCATTTTGGGGCAGAAGTTTTAAGAATCGGTAAGTGATTCACCACAGTCGTCTTTTCTGCTGGCGGGGCCTCTGGAAATATTCCAGATGGTGCATGTTTAATCAGCCTGGGACCTCGCTTGAGAACAACATGGAGTAAAGACACAGCTCATCATGACACGCGGCATGAATGAGAAATTCTTTTTTTTTACTTTAAGCCACGAACTTTGAAGGCTGTTTATTTCTACAACATAACCTCACCTACCTTGAATGATACAAAACTGTAATGGTTAAGAGCACAACTGTTCAAGCCTCAGCCCACCACTTATTACATGTACAACTTTAGGCTACTTACTTACACTATTTTTAAATACGTGACTCAGAGCTATTTGTTTTCCTTTAATAGTCTCATCCCAGTAAAATGAGGATGATACTACCACCTAATTCATAGAGTGAAGGAATAACATGATATTATATGTAATGTGAATAGAACTATGACTAGTACATAGTATGCACTATAACCAAAAAATGTCTGCAGTTCAAACCTACCAGCCACTCCTTGGAAACCCTATGGTGCAGTTCTATTCTGTCCTCTAGGGTAACTATAGGTGGGAATTGACTTGACAGCAAGGGACTTTATATGCTACTGATCAACAAAGACTAGAAAGATAATATCCCAGACCTAAAGGAGCTTAAAATACATCATACATAAAAATAACCATCTCATGGTGATAAGTACAAGAAGGGAGATAAAAACAAACTACTGTGGAATTTTAGATGAGAGAAATTGTTCCTTGCATGAGAAACAGAGAATACAAGGTGGATGGTGTTAGATTTTCACTGGACCTTGAAAGATAAAGAGGATTTAAAGGAGTAAAGAGGAAAAGGATTGGAGAGTGAGGGTGGTGAGAACATTTCAGGAGAAGAAAGTAGCATGCTGTAATTATTTGTGCATTTGTAATAAGAGTATATGTGGTAGAATATTAATTTGGCTCTACAATCTTCAGTCCTCTGTCCGTATGCCAGTGCTCTTCATTCGATGTGGTCAAGATCAGGACGAGGGCAGCATCCATTTTGTTTTTCTTTTTACTACAGCACCTCTTAATACTGTGAAATATATAAAGGATCACTTAATAAATGCTCTCACTGGAGATTACAAATATGAAGATCTTAGTCTCTTGAGAAGAGAAAGAAAAACGACTTCTCTTGAGATTAAACCCCAAAGGAACCATTGGAAGTTTTAAGCATCTCCCTGAGTTTAATTGCCTTAGCACATACCGGTGTTTCCACAGGTGGAATATATAACTTGCATAATTCTCTGTACAATCTGGGTCTTTGAGAAGAGCCCATTTCAGAGCCTCTGCACATCTATGTAAACACACATTTGAACACCAATTTGGAGGGAACCGAATTAATGGATTCAAGCCAATCCCAGGTCATTATGCAAATCCCCAATCCAACATTTAATATTAGGAATATTTCTTTCCTAAGGTCCTCTTCATTTTTTTCCAAAAAGCAGAAGCTTTTGCTCTAGCAAGTAGGCCATATTGAAAGAAAAGCGCAGAGAGACAGATATACCTGTTCACGATAACAGCTCTGCACGGGAAGCAAGAGAAAAGTCAACAGAATATTAAAGGCAGGACGTGGGAGCCAGGAAAACCATTGCCTACCTACTGAGATAAAGACTAGCCAACTCATTGGAATCAGCAATTCAGTAAAAAAGTGTTTGACTCATGATGCTAAAGGCTCATAGCACAAAGTAGGTTTGAAGTTCTTTACTGCATTAAAAGGGTAAGCTCTATGAGGGCAAGCTTCCCTCACCATTCCTGGTATCACACACACCTGGAACGTGGTAGTTATACAACGAACATTTGCTAATAAGCACCCAGATACTCAACTGCATAGGTATATGAACAGGAAATATGTTTACCACTTGAAATACAACATGGTAGACACCAAGTGTTATAAAGAAGTTAATTTTTTTACAACTTTGAAAATGTTCCTGCTTGAAAGGCTAGGGATTTAAGGATGCTTGAATCAAATCACATTTATATCTGTGCTCAGATTTTAAGAGAATGCTAAACTTCAGTTATTCAGGTAACAGAAACTAGGACAAAAAACCTCTTTCTCTGCCTCTTCAGGTTTTTGCTGTATATACTTTTTTTTCTTTTATGTCAATAAATCTAGGTATTCCTCAATCTAGATTTTCCCAACTTCTTCAAACACACTTGGGCTTTCCCTCAGTTCTTACCAGTGTTCAAAACAACAGGGAGAGAGTATATGACAGCATCTACAGGCTTTTTCTTTTTCCTTGGCACTAAGAGTTTCACCTGCTTAGCATGTTTCCACTGTCCTTGAGTGTGGAGAGGGAGCGCTTACAATGATTTTCTCTCCACCAGCTTTAGAAACACCCTAACCGCCGTGTGCCTTGAATGCAATTGTATTTTGCTACCTTTGAAATGAAGTGAGAAACATTGAGAAGAAAAAGCTTTGAAAACCTGGCTCCAAAGGGAAAGGCTTTAAGGACAGCTTTAAACATTCTAATAAGCAGTTTCTGTCCCTTCAGCTGATTGCCTTGGAATGAAACAAAATTAAGAAACAAACAAACAGAGCCAGGATAAATTAATTCTTCTCCTCTTCTGTCCCCAACTGCTGTTCAATCACAGGAAAAAGAAAATCACCATGTACAACTCAGAATCTTGTCTGTCAGAATGTGTGGCCCTTCCTGGTGGGCAGTCTGTTTACTCCACAGGCCCCTCCATCAGTGTTTGCTGAAATCGCAGAGGGGTGATTCTGAAGTCCTCACAAATGACTTCTATAATGCAGGTGTTTGTGCTGGCATCAAATGAGATGATGGATGTAAAAATGCTTTGAAAAGAGTAACGCAATACACAAGTGAACATTATTACTGTTATTAGTTGTTCACAGGTTAAAGTTATTATTATTATTATACAATGTGACTCTTTCCTAAATAGGGCCATCTTCCAGAACAAGGGTGCCTCTGGATTAAGGAACTGTTAAACCTATCAGGTCCTTCTGCTTCACTGTAATGCTGAAGAGAGACACACGCAAAGAGACAAACTGATTTCATCCTCTCCCTCCCAAAAAAAGTAATCAAATAAAATGTAAAAGTTAAGGGAAGATGACATCTAAAAAGGTTAGACTATGTCACAATTATGAGCGGTAGAGTTTGCTGAGTGTGTTCTATGTTTCAGGCATTGTTCTGAGCCTTTCACTTATATTTCATTGAATCATCACAACAATCTTATGAAGTGGGTTTCATTAGAATGGCCACCTTAAGGAAGAAGAAAGTGGGGCAAAGAGAGTTTAAGTTAGCCACAGTGAAGTTCTCAGAGGTAGCGACAGGTGGAGCCAGGATCTGAACACCAGAATCCTGGCAAATGGGTAACTATAGGGCCTCCCATGAAAAATCAGCAAAGAGCTTTACACTGAATATCAGCAAATATTTATTGTGTGACTTCAAAGATGTTTGCACCTTTGCCTAGAAAGTAAGTGGCAGGACAGAATTCTCACCTGGTAAGGTAGCCCGAATAATAGCCCACCAAAAATGTCCATATCCTGCTCCCCAGAACCTGTGAATATGTTACCTTATATAGAAAAAAAAGTACTTAGTAAGATGGGGAGATTATCCTGAATTTCTGGGTGGGCCTTAAATGTAATCAAGGATTCTTTGTAAGAGAGAGGTAAGACGATCTATGGAGGAGAAGGCAGTGCTGTGATGATGGAATCCAAGATTCCAGTGATGAGGCCAGAAGCCAAGGAATGGCAACAACCTCTCGAGGTTAGATGCAAGGAACTGATTCTCCTCGGAGCCTCCAGAAAGAACCAACCCTGGTAACACTTTGATGTTAGCCCCTTAATACTCATTTGGACTTCTGACCTCCAGAATTATAAAGGGAATACATTTGTGTTGTTTTAAGCTACTGGGTTTGTAGTAATTAGTTACAGCAGTGACAGGAAACAAATACATCTCCCTTTTGTTGTTGTTATTGTTTGTTTTCTTGTTTTATTATTAGAAAGACAATGATTTTTTTTCCCCAGGACACCAAAGTGATAGTAATTTACCTTGATGATGATCTACATTTAAGTAGTAGCACTGAAATTCCCACATCTCCAGAAATCTCTCAGTCCCAGACAAACCAGGATGGTTGGTGACCTTATTTCTAAGTGAAAACATCATAAATGGAAGGGAGAAAGAGGTCTTTTAAGTAGGAAGAATTTTTTTTTTTTTTTAAGGATTCATTGCTTGCGATTTAGAAGCAAATTGAATTCTGTGCTTGAAAAATGACTTGCTTGGACTGAGAGACTGGGTGGATTGGAAATATACGTAATTGCATTATTCACATCAGAACACATTTATCACGGTTCATGCAGAGTAGACACCAGCAACATTCAACTAACCTCAACTGCTAAAACCATGGAGGCTATACAATTATCAAACTCGACTTTAAGGTGGATAATAGGAAATTTCTCCTCCCCCTCCCCCCACCACACTACAACCAAGAATATCTCCAGCCACCCTAGAAGTCAGAGTGATCTGATATACAACGCACTATTCTAAAGACTAAAGACATACTAGGTGGGTGACAAGGGACAGATTAGGACTTATTCAAGGCTTGCCTGATTCTTGAATTCACACCCAAAGATGAAGAGTGTGGCAGGATTCTTTGAAATATGTCCAACCGTTACCATTTTTCTTATTCTGACAACCAAAGAAATAAAATGCTACCAATAAAAAAAAAAAATCTCTTAAACATTATGCTGAATGATTAATTCACAACACCAAATTGCATTACTTAAGAAAATAATTTATTATTTGCTATAGCTCTTTTTAAAATTGTTAACACTTACCTGCTTCGCAGCAATCTAAGTTTATCAGGTACAGTGCTATTTCCCTCCTCTCCAGTTCTCTCATCTATTTAAGCCACACATATGCAATACACAGAACTCACAGTGATCCTACAGGACAGAGTAGAAATGCCCCATAGGGCTTCCAAGGCTGTAATCTTTACAGAAGGAGATTAGCACGTCTTTCTCCTGCAGAGCAGCTGATAGGTTCACACTGCCAAGCTTTAGGTTCGCAGTGCTTAACCACTGTGCCACCAGGGCTCTTTTGTTTAACTACTGGTATACAAATAAGTCCTTCACGTGGTATGTTTCTTGCAACATTTCTGCACATTCATATTATTTTCTTAATTTCAAAAAGCCCATGGTACCAAAATTTTCAGAGTATAAAATTTAATGGAAAAAAAATACTTTCTTCCTCTACCACCCCAAACTACGGTAACCTCAGTTTGGTGTGTGCCTTCTTAGACTCCATTCTAAGCATATACAAACTAAGTTATGCTTATTAGTTGTGAGATTCCTTCTTACATGTGTTTCAGCAACTTGTTTTTCTTTTTCATTTTTTTCCCCACTTAATATTATATCAAGGTTATCTTTTCATTTTAGTACATATATCTGCCGTATGATTTTTAATAAAACCAACCAAACACATTGTGGTCAAGTCGACTCCCACTCCTAGCGACCCTGTTGGACACAGTAGAATAGCCCCATAGAGTTTCCAGGGAGTGGCTGGTAGATTTGAACTGGTGATCTTTTGGTTAGCAGCTGATCTCTTAACCATTAACGGTTGTGTTATATTTCATATTATGGATACCCAAAACAACAAAAAAACCAAACCAGTTGCCATTGAGTCGATTCTGACTCATGTCAACCCCATGTGTGTCAGAGTAGAACCATGCTCCATGAAGTTTTCAATGGCTATAATCTTTCACAAGCAGATCACAGGTCACCAGGTCTTTCTTCCAAAGCAGGTTTGGATGGGTTCGAACCCATCAGTTAGTTGCTGAGAGCTTAATTGTTTGTACCACCTAGGGACTCCAGTAGGGATATACCATGATTTACTTAAGCATTCCTTTATTGATTGACATATTGGTTATATCTAATTTATTGTTACTTCAATAAACTCTCTAGAGTGCTTTTCACGTGAATTATGCCTTCCTCAGTCCTGGGTGAATAGGTGAATATTGTCCCTCCCACCGCAACTAGAGATATTAATATAATCATATTTTTTTTCTAATCTGGCTTCTCAATGGGCTAGCTCTAAGACTTTTTTTTTTTTAAGGAAATTTAGTAGTATAAATTCAAATGAGAATATTAAATAATACTAAAGTATTATGCCTGACACTAAGAGGAGGTTAATAATGCCTGCTGATTGACAGGCTGAATGAATATGATTCATTTATCAACTTTGAAAGCTAAATGCACTCTCCCCTTTTTTTCTTCTAACCCAGTTATATTAACAACCCAAATTTATATACAAAAAGGTCAGAGGCCATTCCCATCTGACTTCCAAAATTCTGTATATGTGAAAATTTAGGAAAACAACTGTTTTGTAGGAAAACAAATGAAAACAATTTTGCAAGTCTGCATTTTACCACTTTCGGGTTGAACAACAAAAAAATGTAAAGCTTAGAAAAAGGGACAAATGCTGAAGGCAGCAAACTTACAAACACCCCCAAAAGGACAATAAAAGACCAGTGTGTGATTAGATAACCAGCTGTGGAGGAGTGTTTAGTACAGGAGGGGCTGTTTCTCTCCTGAATCGGCCTCTTCCTTGAGGCTTTTACAATACCCAGATCCCACATTTGGCAGTAAATGGATAGGAGGCCTGCCTGCAGAGCACAGATATAAAATGGCACATCCCGTGAAATAGTGTATGATTATTTAGTATTTGGAAAAGTTATTGTTTTTCTTGACAAACACGCTTAGGCCAAAATTCATGAAGTCACTGTTGTCTGCTAACGTTTTATCAGTCTATGGGAAAATCTTCCAACAAGATTAAAGTAGGCAAGGAATTAATACACAATCGTGAAACACTCCACCCGTTCGATGCATATAACAAACATTTTATTTTTCCTTCCCATTAGCTTGTTCCGCAGGTGTTTTAGTTTATGTGAACGTGTTCCTGAAACCCAGTTAGAAGCAGCAGATGCCAAGAACTAATTTTCCATCTGAAGTTTGGGCCCTTGTTTGTATTTTTATTTCCTTTTTGATGTTTAGGTACTCATAGATTATTCATTTACTATCCATTGTACACAATTTAGAATAGTCCCTGGCACGCAATAGGTGTTCAGGAAATAATTAACGAAATATTGAAGTCAGTACCGTGGTGAGATACAGAGACAATGCGTTAGAAAAAAACTCCTGACCAGTTCTCTGTCCTGATTGGCAACAAATTTTTTTTTTTTACACCTATAATCTATAAAATGTGTGAATATATCATCATGCCTTCTGTGTGTGCCTGTGTGAGAGGTTAGACATAGAGACAGAAGTCTAGACTACCTTTAGTTTTTTTTTTTTTTTTTTTTTAGGTGCCAAATTACTTAAGACTATGAGCTGAATTTGACTTGATGGCAATGGGTTTTTTTTGGTGTTTTTTTTTTTTTTTAATTCCAGCCTTGGAGTAACTGATAAAATTATAAGCCATTCGTATAACAGTTTAATTAGGAAGAAAACACTGCTTTTTTATACTTAAATACATTTAAATTAAAATATTTTGGACACATGATCAAAATTACTCAAATTCACACACGTAAAATAGATAATTGTGCACCAAAATACAAGAAGATTGCTAACTACACCTGTGAATCAAACTACTTGTTTTTAATTCTCTTGGAATTTAGACAAATAACTGTATTTTACTTGCATGGTATTCTTATTCATGTTGTTGTTGAGCGCTATCAGGTCAATTTTGACTCATAGCAACCCCATGTACACTCGTGTGTATTAATAAAAAGGACTGATCTTCAGGGTCAGACAAACTTGAACTTCAATTTTGGCTCAGGTGCTCATCACCTGTTCGAGCTGCAGCAGGTTACTCGAGTAAGCCTCAGTTCCTTCATCTGGAAAATGCAGATATCACCAGCGACCACATGGAGCTGTAGGAGATTGGAGATCAACTGCCTGGTTACATGTTAGCAGCATCTGGAGTCACAACAATATTCTGTTATTCAATTGAAAGAGCATGTCATTTTCTTCTCTCCTCCTCCACCACCTTCTTTTTCTTTCTCCTTTTCTTCCGATTTGTATTAAGTTGTCTTAAGGCTGTTTTTTTATTACCAAACATTTTAAGATAATAAATAACCTATCATTGTGGCTGCATAAATTAGAGAGGGCAACCCCACCCCCCTGCTGAAAAAAAAACCCACAGCTAGTGTGGAACATATGTTTATATCTTTCCATCCTTTCACCATGGCAGACATTACTAATTGAATATGGCCATCTTTACCACTGAGACCACAAAAAGCCTCAGAATACTTCTCAGTGCAGCACTGCTGGAGCTCTACTAATCTAGTGGACTAGTTTTTACAATGAAACTTGTTTGCCAGCCTTGGCAGCTGTGTAACAAATTGCATTTGGTTTCCAGAGCATTACCAACCCAGCAATTCAGTTCCTCTATGTCCAGAATAGCTTTGTAAAACTTAGAAACAAGAAAGACCTTGCTTTTTTATAGCTCAAGAAGATTAAAAAAAAAAAAAAAAAAGCTTTCTGCTCAGCTTTTATACTTTATATTCAAGTTCAAATAAACACACAAGTCATGTCATATCAAGAGCCCTGGTGGTACAGTGGTTAAGAGCTTGCATGCTAATCAAAAGATTGAGAGTTTGTGGAGCAAGAGAAAAGTGCAAAGCAGAACTCAAATTCAAGTAAAAAAGACCAGACTTAATGGTCTGACTGACACTGGAGGAACCCCCAAGGCCATGGTCCCCAGACGCTCTGATAAGCCAGAACTAAAACCTTTCTCGAAGTCCACTCTTCAGACAAAGATTATACTAGACTATAAAACAAAATAATACTTGTGAAAAGAGCACTTCTTAGCTCATGGAGATACAGGAGACCAAGTGGGCAGCTCCTGTCTGGAGGCAGGATGAGAAGGCAGGAAAGGACAGGAACTGGATGGACATAAGAAACCCTGGGGTGGAAAAGGGGAGTGTGATGTCACATTACAGGGATTGCAACTAATGTCACATAACACTATGCGTATAAGTTTTTGTATGAGAAATTAGCTTGAGCTATAAAATTTCACCTAAAGCACACACACAAAAAAAAGACCGGGAGTTTGAATCCACCAGCTGCTCCTTGGAAACCCTATGGGGCAGTTCTACTCTGTCCTATAGAGTCGCTATGAGTCGGAACTGACTCGACAGCAATGGGTTTGGTTTTTTTGGTTTTAATGTCATATTGAAAGTTACATATAATTTTCATTTTACATAAGATTGAAGGCTACATTTATGTATAATATTCATTTTTATTAAAAAAATAATAATAATCATTTTAGGTATTTATCCTTGTGTGGTGTAAATGGTTAAGTGCTCAACTACTAGCCGAAAAGTTGTTTGTTTGAACCCACCTCAGAAGACAGGCCTGGCAATCTGCTTCATAAAGGTCAGAGGCTTGAAAACCCTATGAAGCTATTGTTCTTTGCACGCATGGGGTCACCATGAGTCGGAATTGACTCAACCGCAACTAAGAACACTGAATATGTTATATGCATTCACTTCATTTTTATTTTTGTAGAGATTTTCTGGAGCCCTGGTGGTACAGTGGTTAAAAGCTTGGCTACTAATCAAAAAGTCAGCGGTTCAAATCCACCAGCCACTCCTTGGAAACTCTATGAGGCAATTCTACTTTGTCCTGTAGGATCACAATAAGTCAGAATTGACTTGATGGCAACTTTTTTTTTTTTTAAAGAGGTTTTCTATTTTATTAATTCACCTACCAGGCAATGTTCTAAACACTTGGAATAAAACAGTGAATAAATGTAGACTAAAATCTCTGCCCTTGTAGAACTTATAGTCAATTATGATGAAATAGCCATACCTTTATATGAACCACCCATTATTACGATGGGTAAGTGGGATAAAACTTAGAGTCTGCCTCAATTTGGAAACCCTCATGCTTTCATGCTAAGTTACTGAACAGCCCTGATGCTGATGCTGTAAGTCACTGTTTCTAAACCACATTTTAGATGAAAACATTTTCACTAGAGGAAATAAAATGATAAGAAACGGTTGTTTAATGAACAACTACCTTTTCCCAATTCATAAACATTTTTTTTTTTTTTTCCCTCAGTGTCAAGGAGAAAAATCTGTGCCATAATGCTCCTTACTCTGCTCCTGCTGGCCATGCTCTTGTGAGTCCCTGGTGGTCACCATCACCAAGGCAGGCTCCTTGGCTGCATCTGACATTTAAATGTGAACAGCGTGTGTAAGATGGCTGGGTAAAGAAATATGCAGAAAAACAGTCTTCAGCACCCTCAACCAAATGACTACATCCCTCCGTCTCAGCTGTTCCCCTTCTCTAAAACGTCTTGGCACTGAATCTGCACACATTCAACATTTGAATCAGGTGGAAACCAATGTATTGGCCATTTTTGCCTTATACCTTGTTTTGGGGTAGACGAAATGAAGAGCAATGGGTGAGAGACGGTTGTGTACATGTGTGATTTTTTTTTTTAATAAGTCAAACGTTGAAGTCCATTGTCAAATTTACTCAGACATTACAAGAGAACAGCGGCTGCCCTACCTAATGTTTGACTATTGTAGCTAACCAGAACACTGATCATGTAAATTCTTTCCTACTTATCAAAAGTGCTTCCAAAAGCAATTCTGTCTCTTCACCATCCTCTTCTCCTTCACCATACCCTAAACTTAATGTATCTGGGTGTCAGCATAGTAAAATCTAATGTATTGATGACTGTGTTTAAATTACTAGAAACCCTAGAGCAAAGTTCCAATTAGTAATTGTTAACAAACAGAATTCTAGTACACTAAATTTGCCTTTGCTCAGGGGTCAAGTTTAAACCCATTGATAGAATAAGTTGTAATCACAAAAACGTTATTATTATTACAAACCACAATCATGTCTCTTATCCAAGGCAGGATTTAAAGGGCGACAGTTGTAAAGTTACAATAAAAATGCAATTATTCAATATATTTTGGGCTATAAAAGGATCTTCAGGAATAGGATCAGTAATGGTTACTAATAATTTTAATTGGCTGTCTTTCATCATTCATTTCTCAGCCAGTGATTTTTTTTTTTTTTTTTAACTTTCTTAGTTCCCTCAGATAAAGTTCATTTTAGTAATGGAATTGTAGACCTTGTCACATGGGAATGAAGAATGATAAATGAGACTACCATTTAACAGCTCTAAATATTATCAGAATTCACTTTTTAAGATGGCTTCCTGTCCATCTCATTTCAATGTTAGGACTTTCAGCAATTGATAAATAACTAGTCACCATTATAATATTTGGCACCAAAACTCTCTTCCGTGCTTATTTTGGCGCTTTCTAGTGTATTTGCTCCTGAAACTTCTAAAATATTCCATTCTTTACGTGTATACTGTCTTTTCAAACATTTTTCTAGGTTCTTGATATAGCAGACATAGAAATTACTGGAGCCCTGCTGGAAATATCAATTGTAACTTTTGCCATCATTAAGTCTATATAAATATCTTTACTCCTCTTATTTTATTTTGCATGTTTATGTTATAATATTAACTAAGAGAAAATCCTGTTTTCCAAGAGTACTGAATGTTACCTATATATTTACATAGGTGCTCATAAGTATGAATAATCATGTAGGAATGATACCCAGTGAGAAACAAGGAATAACTTTGGAACAAATAAATATTAGACCAAAAATCAAGGATACATAGAGAGGGAGGATAGAAATCCATATTCATTGAACAATTAAATATTAATCAAATATTTAATATCCACTTCATAGATGAATAATCTAAGGCTTGTTGAAATGGTTAAATAAATTCCCCAGTCCATTTCTTTACTATGTAGCAAAACTAAAATTCAAATTCACGTCTATCTGGCTCCAAGTAGTATATGTTTTGCCCTGTATAGGAACTGAAGAGGCTAAAAGAGGAGGGTTGGGATGGGAGCATGGTATGCAGAGTGGGATTTTGGTAACATAAAAAAATCGAAGAACATTAAGTAGATATAACAGAGAACAGAAATTTTGGGAATAAAAAGAATATCAGCTAGTTTGAGGCCAAATTAGTTTATTGCTATAAATACTATGGCTACAATACTAAATACTAGGATTTTAACTGTGATTTTGTAGTTTGGAAATTTTGCAAGGTTCTAAAAAAATGATATAATAAAACTAATATTTATGAACCATCAGTCTTACTGCGACAGAAAGAACAAGAACGAGGTAAAACTAGAGAAAGTATCAAGGAAACACTACAGGAATGTTAATCTTAGTCTATGCTTAAAGAACACACACACAAGGCATACATACACAGTAGATAGGACTCTAACTCTGACACATGAATGCATCTTTCAGAAGGAGTTTGAGAATCAGTAAAGACTGTAAATGTAACATGTCAAAATATGGACAAGCTTAAAAGGATGCTGTTCATTTCATCTTGTCCATGAAATTGAAAAGAGACAAGAAAGGAAAGATCACACAGTAGGTTGCCTTTGAAACTAAAATTTGGGGGTAGAAGTTCTTTTTAATTTCATTACTTTTTCTCTCCATGTTATCATATTAATAAGTTTACATAAATTTCATATTCATAGATGCCATAATTTAAATTTGAGGCACACAAAACTGCATTTAGAAAAAATGAATATAAACATCCATCTATCAGCAATATCTATTGGAATAAATGTACACACCCTTAAAATCTGGCTGGAGCCACAGGCATGTGCTCACCTCACCGGGTTTTACTTTTCAATACTTCCTACTGCGACCTTGAGGAGTATCCTAGGATTGGTCCTCTGGTTATCAGTTGCTAGTGTTCCTCTCTGCTGAAGGCTTAGGAATTTATAGGGACAAGGACATAGATAAATAATAAATATTTCTTAAAAATTATGGAACACACATAAAAGAGTGTATTTAATGTACACATACATTTAAAGGAGCCCCGGTGGCATAGTGATTAAGAGCTCCGCAGCTAACCAAAAGGTTGGCAGTTCAAATTCACCAGCCACTCCTTGGAAACCCTATGGGGCAGTTCTACCCTGTCCTATAGGGTCTCTATGAGCCGGAATCGACTCGACGACAATGAGTTTGGTCTTGTTTTTTGTTTTTTTTTTTTGGTATGTTAAAAAATAAAATAAAACAACAAAAGTGGTATAATTTTCTTAAAAAAAAAAAAGACTGCCATTGAATCAATTCCAACTCATAGCAACCCTATAGGACAGAGTAGAAGTGCCCCATAGACTTTCCAAGGAACTTGGTGGATTCAAACTGCTGACCTCTTGGTTAGCAGTCTCACTCTTAACCACTATACCATCACGGTTGCCACACTTTTCTTAGGCGATGAAATGGAGTTGATATATTTAGACTACTTCTTTGGTCTGTTTGGTGAGGGAGGGAGAAAATCAGTTTAGAAACTAATGTCATGGAGCACTTTGTGTACAAACCATCAAATGGGAAATTAATTTGCTCTGTTAACTTTCACCTAATATACAATACAAAAAATTTTTTAAATAAGCTTAATTTAGCCAACTAAAAGGGAAAAATTCATTCATTGTTAAATGTTTTCAATAGTTTATACATTAATATATTTTTTCTATATAAAATTGTATTTAAGTCAGCTGGAGAATCATTTACCAAGCTGGGCAATGAATAAGGAAAACTGAAGAAGACTTGATGCATTTGAATCATGGTGTTGGCAAAGAACATCGAATATACCATGGACTGCCAAAAGAACCAATAAATCTGTCTTATAAGAAGTACAGGTATCCCCTGCTTTTTGAAAGCACACTTTACGCCACCTAGCTTTCATGAAAGACCTTCTTTACTCCTTGTTTTCCCTTACTGAAAGAAATACAAAGAGGATTTTTGCTTTCAGGATAAAAAGCGAAAAGCAGAAATAGCATTCAGCCTTTGTTTTGCAGGAAGCCTTTAAAGAGGAAGTGAGCACTGCCCCCCCACTCCACCCCAGAGCAGCGAGAACATACTCCACATCTCCTGCAGCTAGAGTGGCGTCACCAAACTCCTTCTCTGGGAACTATACTCATCTCAGCATCAAGCTGCCATTGCTCTGAACTGTGTCTGTGAGCATCTGTTCTTTATGTTGATTTATTTTGTGCGTCTGTTAGCAAGATGTGTCCTAAGGTATCAGAAAAGCCTAATCCAGCTTGTAAGAGTGTTAAACTTAGCATAAAACTGGATGTAGGCTATTTTTTGGGTGGTAATGCTCAAAATTTTTTCCCATAGAAATTAATGGTAATCACTTTTTTGCTTTATGCCGTTTCAGCTTACAAAAGGTTTTATAGGAATGCTCTACTTTTAGATAGTGGTGGAAACCTGTACAGCCAGAACACTCCTTAGAAGGAGCAAGGATGGAAAGGCTTCCTCTCATGAGCTTTGGACATGTTATCAGGAAAGACCAGTCCCAGGAGAAGGACATCAATGCTTGGTAAAGTACAAGGTCAGCAAAAAAGAGGAAGACCTTCAACGTGATGGATTGATTTGAACAATGGCTGCAACAATGGGTTCGAACATAGCAATGATTGTGAGGATGGCAAAGGACTGGTCAGTGCTCAGTTCTGATGTACATAGGGTTGGTATGAGTCAGAATCGACTCAACAGCACCTAGCAACAACAACAACAATTACATACAGTGAAACCTGTGCGAGCCAGAACTCCATGGGACTGCCTTGTTTTTCCAGGTTTCACAAGTTTTCCACCTTTGACAGGGTGCATACTTACCACTTTTCTTTAGCTCATTTTACTGGAACATATTTGAGTTTTCCTTCTCTCACAGGTTTCCACCTTTCACAGGTTCTGGCTTTCACAGGTTTTACTACGTTGGTTTCTTCTCTTTAAATTCTAATAAGCTATCACATGTAGAGATTTAAAAAAAAAAACACTACTTTTTACTTCAAAAATGGTGAAATAGGCTTATAATATTCAACCTTTGCCTTTCCCTCCCCTTCTCATTCTGTAACCAGAAAGCATCTGATTTTTTGAGAGACCACAGGCATATTTGTTTCTGTTTCAATCCTCACTCTGCTCTTGAATCTGTGGCTTTGAATGACAAATAGTAGTGCTTAGTTCATAGCCACAGGTAAATTTTGACAAAGTAGTTTTAAGTTAACTAAATTGTTTTAGGTAGGAGGGGCATCAAACATCCTCAGCACCTGCTCTTCTTTTGGATTTAAAAACTTGAGCTACAGGGAGGCCTACGTACCTGATGCCATCAGTGAGAAGGCCAGCTACTATTAGTACAAGGGCCTTAGGATTGTCTTACCTGCTTTCCACCACCCTACCCCACTGTATTTTATGCTTTCATGGAGAATAGGCGGGGAGACACTCCCTGGAGTCAGAATGCTCATCATTGATTTTTAGCAGCATTAATTCTGTAAGTTTTATGCTAAAAAAAAAAATTTACCTGAGGTAATATTATTACAAACCAAGTTATGATCCAACTTCAAAACAGATATTTCCATTTGAAGATATCAAATCCATTCACTTCTAAAGTGACTACTGTTATTCAAAAATCCTACTTTAGGAATTTTTTATTTAGAACTTCTTTTCTCAAAACATCTGTAAGCAATTTAGAGATGATGCCAATGGCATACTACGGCTTTCAGCAAAATTGAAATATAGATATCAGTAATATTCAGCAGCATGTCAGCAACAACAGCCAAGACCTAGACTGTGTTGTCCATAGCTAGAGATATTAATTATTCAAGTGGTCACCTACAAAGACACTTTTATTTCTAATACATTGTTTAAAAAAAAAAAATCAACGTAAACTAAAAATATAGAAAGCAGCATTTCACTAGGATTATTTTAGAGATTTGACACATTCCTAAAAGACTAAATCAATAAATAACAGAAACCAATTATTTAATGCATTGCATTTGCCAAACTGTGTGGTAAGTGTTTTGTGAGCATTTTTCCCAAAACCATTTTATGAGGTGGGCTCTACCACTAGCTCATAACTCAATAGCTAGAAAGTGGCAGAGTTGGAATTTGAACTCCAAGCTACTGCCCAAACTCTGACTCATATATTCCACATTTCTGTATCCCTAATTTTTTTTTTAAAAAAAAGAAGAATATTTTGTCAACTATAATAAAGATGGGGGGAAGAATTGATGCCTTTGAATTACAGTGTTGGTGAAGAATATTGAATATACCATGGACTACCAGAAGAATGAACAAGTCTGTCTTGGAAGAAATATAGCAAGACTGCTCCTTGAAAGTGAGGAAAGTGAGACTTCATCTCATGTACTTAGGGTATGTTCTCAGGAGGGACCAGTTCCTGGAGAAGCACATCATGCTTGGTATGGTGGAGGATCAGCGAAGAAGAGGAAGACCCTCAATAAGATGGACTGACAGTGGCTGCAATGATGGGCTCAAATATAGCAACGATTGTGAGGATGGTGCAGGACCAGGCAGTGTTTCATGCTGTTGTACCTAGGATCGCTTTGAGTTGGAACCGACTCCACAGCACCTAACAACAACATAAAGTATTATGTATCCTGAAGGTATAAAAATACCAAGTGTGATCATCCCTCCACACTCCCCAAGAAACAGTTGATTTACCTAGCAGAATGGGAATCAGCGTTATTATAAGAAGTGACATTATACAGTAAACCACATTTCAGGTCCTCAAGAAGCTGATATTCTACTTTTAAAGAGTTAACTTATGAAAAAGGCTGGTAATGCTAAGTGTTGTGTTGGTGATGTTAAAAAATTGTCATTTATTTGGTGTCTACTTATACATCTGGAACCCTTTTGGCATAGTGTTTAAGTGCTACAGCTGCTAACCAAGAGGTCAGCAGTTCAAATCCGCCAGGTACTCCTTGGAAACTCTATGGGGCAGTTCTACTCTGTCCTATAGGGTCACTATGAGTCTGAATCAACTCGACGGCAATGGGTTTTGGTTCTTTTTGTACTTATACATCAAGCTCATTTCATCTGCACACCAACTTTGTAACAAGGCTATATAATTTAATGTCCCCATTATACATATATTGAGACCATGCCTTAATGATTTTCTAAAACTTACGGGAACCAGGAAGAGGTACAGTCTGGACTCACACCCAGGGCTAATGATGCTGTTGCTTTTAACTAAAAGCCAACTTCTCCTAAACACAGTATAATAAAAACCAGTTGCCATCGAGTTGATACAACTCACAGTGACCTCGTGCATATCAGAGTAGAACTGTGCTCCACAGGGTTTACAGTGGCTGATTTTTTGGAAGTAGATTGCCAATCCTTTGTTCTGAGATACCTCTGGTGGGCTAGAACCTCTAACCTTTAGGTTACCTACAGAGCATGTTAACCTTTTAAGTCCTTAGAGACTTTTAATTAGGAAAGGCATCATAGGGGAGGTGGTGCTTGAGGAGGGCCTTGTAGGAGGAATAACAACTAAAAAGATGCCTGGAAAGATAGCCAGCATTGGGGAAGAGCACTTCAGACATGGGGAATGGCATGGAAAAAGTATGGAAGTAAGAAAATGTACATTGCCTTTGGGCGAGGAAATTATTTACCAAACTCACATGAGGGGAGTATCTGTAGGAGGGATATGGTGAAGTCCACTACGATATTTTGAGGTCAGCTTATAGAGGAGGGGAATGGATGACAGATGAGATGGCTTGATCACCACACATTTAAACTTCTAAATAAACCCAATTTAGAATTCCGTTTTTTCCACATGTACTTTAATACAAGCTGAATCAGATCAATGTAGGATAATCGAATAATATATGATGATACAACTGAAATTTTGCCCAATCTCATCATAAGAAGATTTTGGCATCCTCAAGCAAGATGCATTATCAGACGTTTTATTGTGGGCCATAAACACTGGCAAAGTAAACTGTTTAGAGGCTGCATTTTGGTTGGACCTTGTGTGATTTCCTGTTATTGTCTTTGATAGGACACCTCCTCCCTCTGGCTCCCAACTTAGCCTTGACCTTGAATTTAACTTTTGACTATTTATTGGCCTGCATAGTTGTTAGCCTCTGAAATATCTCCAGAATTTGTGTCAAAGCCTAATGCTCTTTCATACTTCCTGTTAGTATACCACAGCTACCCTTGCCTGCCAAAAGCCAAGAAAATAGAATTCCATGCCAAATTATTTGTATTAATACACTTAAGGTATAAACACACATTTTATCTTAGGGGTAGTAACTAACATGATTTAAGTTGACAAACCTAGTTACAAGTATAAATAAAATCTATCAAAGTTAAGCACAACCATATATTTTATCATCAGGACAAAATTCTAAAGATAGCAACTGTTGCATGACCTATTGTCATAGTTATCTAATATTTCTACAACAGAACTACCATAAGTGGATGGCATTAACAAAGAGAAATTTATTCTCTCACAGTCTAGGAGGTTAGAAGTCTGATTTGAGGGTGCCAGCCCCAGGGGAAGTCTTTCTCTGTTGGCTCTGGGGGAAGGTCCTTGTCATCCATCTTCCCCTGACCTAGGAGCTTCTCAGCTCAGGGACCCCAGGTCTAAAGGATGCACTCCCCTCCTAGTTCTCTATTCTTGGTGGCATGAGGTCCTCATCCTCTTGGCTCAATTCTGTCTTTTTTATCTCAAAAGAGATTGACCAAAGATACAACCTAATCCTGTAAATTGAGCCCTGCCTCATTAATATAACTGCCTCTAATCCTGCCTTACCAACATCATCCGGGTTAGGATTTACAATACATAGGATAATCACATCAGATCACAAAATGGTGGGAATCACAATACTGGGAATCACAATACTGGGATGTGTAGCCAAGTTGCTACACATTTTTGGGGGACACAATTTAATCCAAAACATGTATCATATTTTCATTCTCTTCTTAATGTTTTACTGTCTTACTATAAGTTTTTATTCCCAATTTCCACATTCTAAGATCTATACTTCATTTACATTTTGACGTTTCTGTAATTTGAAATTGCCTTACAGTCATTGAGTATATTTAATAGTCTTCCTCCATCAGAATGATGGTTTATCACCCAATCACTGGCATTATAGAATCTGGGAATATGCCATTCCTTTAAGTTTTCTTCCTTTTTGCCAACTTGTATGTTGAAAGCAAAACAAAACAAAAAACCACTGAACAGTAACAACAGCAAAAATACTATTTCTGAAAAATAAGCAAAATATAAAACTTAATTCTACTTGTTCACAAGTGAATACTGCAAATATAGTAATATGCATAATGCTGACAGTAACTAAACATCAAGACACCATTTTCTTCTCTGAATTCTTCTTTATTCAACCTTCTTATCTTGACTCACTCTATTCTCTCAAATGGAAAAAGAAACTCAGTTTTAAATAGAACAACAGAAACAGTAAAAATTAAACCAGGGGGCTTCCATGGACACATTTCATGAATACTCTACTTAGAATTTTGTTTGAAATTTCATAATTTTCTGTAAAAGGGAAGAATCTGGTGTGCATTCCAAATGCAGGTTGGGTCACAAGCTGAGGGGGGTTATGATCAGGAAACAGCATCTGGAATTCCTTATTCAGAACCAGGTAGTACCATGTTCCTCTCTATGTAGGCATAGCTGTTACTTCAGCATGTCAGGATGGAGATAGAGTGCGTTCAGGCTGAACACAGTATTAGAAAAGTGGCTGCTATTTAAAATTTGACCTGCCCTTTTCCTCCAAAAATTTATTTCAATTAAGTCACTAGACAAGTTTGAGAACATAATGTTGAAAAACAAGCCCTTTTATATTAAGGTGCCTATGTCGCCTATTAAACTAGATTCTAAATGGTTACTATAGCAACAAAATTGCTACTGCCTAACCGGGTATGCACTGACACAAATGTGACCATCCTGACACTCATGCTGATCGCATGAGCTTCTTTGTTTCCTCTGAGAAACAGCAGCACTTAAACTTTTTTAGTATATGGAAAAAAAAATGATTTCTGCAAAATCAATATTTAAAGTATTAAACTAAAATTCATAATTTCAAAAAATTAAATAAAAAATAAATATATTGAAATATCTGCTTCTATAGTTTTATTTCTTGGAAACCCTAGTGGAGCAGTGGTTAAGAGCTGTGGCTGCTAACCAAAAGATTGGCAGTTCAAATCCACCAGGTGCTCCTTGGAAACCCTATGGGGCAGTTCTACTTGTTCTATAGGGTTGCTATGAGTGGGAATCGACTTGACGGCAATGTGTTTGGTTTTTATAGTTTATTTACACAATGATCTATACTGCAATCATCTTAATAACTATTACTTGATCTTACGATTCACCAAAGCCTTAAACACAGTTCACTTAATAAAAATGTTAAATTGATCTAAGCTTCCTAGAGTAACCATTAAATGGAACCATAGGTCAGAAAGATCTTAAATGACAGATGAGAGACTAATTCTCTTTCTCTGTTTTTGTTTTTAATAGTATTTTATTGTGTTTTTGATGAAGGTTTACACAGCAGTTTAGGTTCCCATTCAAGAATTTCTACACCAGTTGTTCAATGACATTGGTTACATTCTTCACAATGCATGAACATTCTCATTATTTCCCTTCTGGTTGTTGCAAGATACTATTTCTTGATAATATCCTAGTTTGGAAACAAAGAATAAAAGTTTGGTGAATTTTTTTTTTTTTTTAAACAAACCAGAAACCAAAAAACACAAACATTTTATATACTATATGGCATACAAGAGGCCTGGCAGTATAGTGGTTAAGAGCTTGGCTGCTAACCAAAAAGATTGGCAGTTCAAATCCACTAGCTGCTCCTTGGAAACACTATGGGGCAGTTCTACTCTGTCCTACAGGGTCGTGATGAGTCAGAACTGACTTCAAGGCACCTAACAACAACATGACATATACTGTTATACACACAAACATAAGCACAAATACATATACAGACAGGTTAGGAGCAAAGTAAAACAATGACTTTAAAGTGCTTTCAATACACACACACACACACACACACACACACACACGTCTTTGTAATCCAACAGGTAGCACTCTAGTGACAGTCCCAAGGAGCCCTGGTGGCAAAGCGGTCAAAAGCTTGGCTGCTAACCAAAGGCTGGTAGTTTCGAATTCTCCAGCCACTCGTTGGAAACCCCATGAGGCAGTTCTATTCTGTCCTATTGGGTCACTGTAAGTCAGAATCGACTTGACGGCAATGGGTGTTGGTTTATGGCAGTCCCAAAGTGCCATTCAAATCCAAAGCAAGGGCCTTTATTTCTTATAGCACAGACAAATGACAAACCCAGTGTCATGAACTATATGTCAGCACTGACCAGGACAACAAGCACCACAACACACATAAAGATCAGAAGGAAGAAGTAGCCAGAGACTTGTCTGAGATTGTGCCCTCTACCACATTCAGCTGTCTTCCCAGTTGATTTGATTCTGACTCACAGCGACTCCATGTGTATCAGAGTAGAATTATGTTTCACAGAGTTTTCAATGCCTGTTTTTTGGAAGTATATTGGCAGGCCTTCCTTCTAAGGCACCTGTGGATGGACTCTAACCTACAATCTTTCATGTTAACAGTAAAGTACGTAAACCGTTTGTACTCCCCAGGGACTCCAGCTGTCTTCTAGTGCAACAGATAGCCTGCTTCTACCGGTTTAAGCTACATGCAAGTTGGGGGGTATCTCAGATAATGTGATCTGATAGTACTCAGTCAACCAGGGCAAATTACCTTCATATACAACTGAAGAAAATCAGAGCAAATCCACGAGAGCCAAAATATGACCTTGAGTATATGCCACCTGAATTTAGAGGCCATCTGAAGAATAGATTTGACACGTTGAACACAAGTGACTGAAGACCAGACGAGTTGTGGAATGACATCAAGGACATCATACATGAAGAAAGCAAGAGGTCACTGAAAAGACAGGAAAGAAAGAAAAGACCAAGATGGATGGCAGAGGAGACTCTGAAACTTGCTCTCGAACATCGAGCAGCTAAAACAAAAGGAAGAATTGATGAAGTAAAAGAACTGAACGGAAGATTTCCAAGGGTGGCTCGAGAAGACAAAGTAAAGTATTGTAATGACATGTGCAAAGAGCTGGAGATCAAAAACCAAAAGGGAAGAACATGCACAGCATTTCTCAAGCTGAAAGAACTGAAGAAAAAATTCAAGCCTCGAGTTGCAATAGTGAAGGATTCCGTGCGAAAATATTAAACAACGCAGGAAGCATCAAAAGAAGATGGAAGGGATACACAAAGTCATTATGCCAAAAAGAAAAAGTCAGTGTTCAACCATTTCAAGAGGTGGCATATGATCAGGAACCGATGGTACTGAAGGAAGAAGTCCAAGCTGCTCTGAAGGTATTGGCAAAAAACAAGGCTCCAGGAATTGATGGAATATCAATTGAGATGTTTCAACAAACAGATGCAGTGCTGAAGGTGCTCACTCGTCTATGCCAAGAAATATAGAAGACAGCTTCCTGACCAACTGACTGGAAGAGATCCATATTTATGCCTATTCCTAAGAAAGGTGATCCAACCAAATGTGGAAATTATAGAACAATATCATTAATATCATCAAAAAAAAAATATCACACACAAGCAAAATTTTGCTGAAGATCATTCAAAAACAGCTGCAGCAGTATATCAACAGGGAACTGCCAGAAACTCAGGCCAGTTTCAGAAGAGGATGTGGAACCAGGGATATCATTGCTGATGTCAGATGGATCCTGGCTGAAAGCAGAGAATACCAGAAAGATGTTTACCTGTGTTTTATTGACTATGCAAAGGCATTTGACTGTGTGGATCATAACAAACTTTGGATAACATTGCGAAGAATGGGAATTCCAGAATACTTAATTGTGCTCATGAGGAACCTTTACATAGATCAAGAGGCTGTTGTTCGGACAGAACAAGAGGATACTGATTGGTTTAAAGTCAGGAAAGGTGTGCATCAGGGTTGTATTCTTTCACCGTACCTATTCAATCTGTATGCTGAGCAAATAATCCGAGAAGCTGGACTATATGAAGAAGAATGGGCATCAGGATTGGAGGAAGACTCATTAACAACCTGTGTTATGCAGATGACACAACCTTGCTTGCTGAAAGTGAAGAGGACTTGAAGCACTTACTGATGAAGATCAAAGGCCACAGCCTTCAGTATGGATTGCGACTCAACATAAAGAAAACAAAAATCCTCACAACTGGACCAAAGAGCAACATCATGATAAATGGAGAAAAGACTGAAGCTGTCAAAGATTTCGTTTTACTTGGATCCACAATCAACAACCATGGAAGCAGCAGTCAAGAAATCAAAAGACGCATTGCACTTCTACTTTGGCCTATGGGGTTGCTATGAGTTGGAATGGACTCAACGGCAACGGGTTTGGTTTTTTTGTTTTAATCCCTACTCATCTCTGAGCAATGCTCTTAAATACCACCTGTTCCTGAAAGCCTGCCTGGATTCCACACATCCAGGTTATGTACCTTCTTAATATGTCCCTGTATCATTCTGTGCTTACTTCTAACATGGAATTTATCACCCTGTACTGTAGTTTCATTTTTCCTTTTTCATTGCCCCCATTTGACTATGAGTTCCTTGGGAACAAGAATGGTGTCACCTTCATCTATGTAGTCCTGGCACCTGGAACAGTCCTCGGCACAGAGTAGATGTTTAGTGAATGAATAAACTGAACCCAAATAGGAATCACTGTTAAGTGATGAAGAGAAATTGGCTCACTGACTATAGGTGGATCTAAGTTTCAGAGATGTCAAGAGGCAGCTACTAAATGCAATGGGCTTCTTTCAGAGGAGGTGAATTCTCTTTTACTGGAAGAATTTAAGTAGGTGCAAGACGGCCATTTGACAAGGAAACTAAATCATTCATCAATTGGTGATACAGACTGTTTGAACTTTGAGATCCTCTCTAACTCTGAAATTCTGAGATTCATAATCTATATTCCATAAAATGAAGCCCTGTATTTTAATTATCTGTCTTGCTGTCTAAAAATGAATATTTGTTTCCTCATAGGTGTTCCATTCTCTGCATTGTTCCTTTTTTGTCTTTAAAGAACTGGATGGTTGTCAGCTACAATTGCTGAACATTTTGATCAAAGATTCTATAGAAGAATCCTGATCAAAACGGGAAAAGTACAGAACAGAATTCCAAATTCTCAGGGACTCCAGACTTTCTAGAGTCATAGGGGCTGGATGAACCCCTGAAACTTCTGCCCTGAGATAATCTTTAAAACTTAAACCAAAAATATCCTTTGAAGTCTTCTTAAAACCAAATAACAGTTTAGCTTAACAAGTTAAAAATGCCTGCCTTGAGCATTATGCTTTTTTAAGAACTACTATATGGGATCAAAGTGATAAAAGCAACTTGAAAGATTAGATAGGAGTCTTACTGGCCAGTGAGTTTATGTTAATGGAGGAGGAACAATTCAGAAAAAGTAGGTGAGAATGGCTGCACAACTCAAAGAATGTAACCAATGTCACTGAATTGTACATGTAGAAATGGATGAATTGGCATTATGCTTTGCTGTGTATATACTCAAAGACACAAAATAAAATAAAAATACAAAGAAAAAGCAGGTTCAATAAGGACATAGGTGACTTTATAAAAGAGCTCTGTTCTGAGCCTCTTGAGCAATTGTGTGATCCATATCAGTTGTTAGACAATTTGTAATTGTAAACAGTGTCAGAATAAAAAGGATTCTTGGATATATTTGAAATGTAAAGGCGTTACCTCTAACAACACAACAAATCTTCTTTAGGAAATGAGATGTTAGCTTGACAAGAAAACTCCTGGTCAAATGGAAAAATAGGAAAACAAAATCAAGCAGCTTCAAAAATCCTTAACACCCACAGACATCTTATTACAAGGTACCACCTGTGGTCTTTGTGGCCAACTGTAGGCTTCTCATTTATGTACACCACTGTTCTGGGTAACAAGCTGTTTCCCACCAGACATATCAATTCATCATTTTAGCAAAGTCTCGAAGTGCTCCACAGATGGACATTAGGGACAAAAGTGATGGTCTGCCACCTGCGTTTACTGCTAATCTAAATTAAAACTGGATTTGAAATGCCTGGGAGAAAGATAGGTTTGCCATTTACTGAACCCAAGGATTACAAACCAAATCTATTTATCACATCTCTTAGCTATAGACTTCCTGTGTCATTCAATATTTTGTCCATAGAATCCTTCAATATTGCAAATGGAACCTTGAATTTTTTCTTCAGTTCTTTCAGCTTGAGAAATGCTGTGCATGTTCTTCCCTTTTGGTTTCCTAACTCCAGGTCTTTGCTCATTTCATTATAATACTTTATTTTGTCTTCTCTAGTTGCCTTTTGAAATCCTGTTCAGCTCTTTTACTTTGTCATTTCTTCCGTTTGCATTAGCTACTCTATGTTTAAGTACAAGTTTCAGAGTCTCTTCTGATGTCTGTTTTGGTCTTTTCTTTCTTTCCTGTCTTTTTAATGACTGACTCCTGGGCACCTAGAAACAACAAGCTATAGACTGCAATGAGATGCTTTTGGAAAAAAATGCAGAAATTACTATTGGTTGAATGCCATTTGAATGGCAACTAATATTGGGTAGTAACTCACTATCTATATGGGCGTGCCTCTTATGAGACTGGGTCATCGAGATGTTATAGCAGAGGGCTCCTGCTATTTCATCTAAAGAATGAGGCCATTTAATTTCCATAGGAAGGCAAGCCTCCACACTACTGCAGTAAAGCAGAGATCAATTCTCTTCAGAGTGTTGGTAAGTAAACTAGGATTGTTCATAACGAAAGATAATCAAACCAAAGTCAGATCCTGCTTATCATGGCTGTTTGGCTCATTTTCAGTATAATTCCTGTCAGCTTAACATACTTCCCAGAAGATGGGTGTCCTTTCAAAAATATTACCTGTATGTGAAATTAGTGAGTCATATTTTTTATTAGCCACACCATTTTATTGACCACATCATTTTCTTCTCAGTCACTTTTTCATTTTAAATACAAACACTAAAATTGTTCCCTATACCAATCACTGAATTAAACATTTCCACTGAACATGGTGGGGGTGTGGTGGGGGTGCAGAGGGTGAGAAGATATATTTATTTATTGGCTTCTATGCTAAATGTTCCCATCACCACTTTGAATATGAAGCTCTGAAATGTACAGCTATAGGAAATAAAATGAGTACGCAAATGAGTTAGAAAGGTCAGTAATAAATGTGTCTTTAAGAAAATAATCATGTACATTTCATCTCTATTTATTTCAAGCATCATTTCAATTCTGAAAACCTCTGCTCAATCGACTTTAAAAAAATAAAAAGAAAGAAAAAGCTCTTCTATGTGGTAGTACGGTCAGGGGCAAGTCCTGAAATGTCAGTTTCCACATTTCTGACACATTTATACTGCAGAGTCCATTTAAACTCTGGCAGACTATTTCAGTGAGACTGGGACTCCCTTATTACAGTCAAGTTCTTAAATCTCCCTTCCAAAACATCAACACCAAAATGTATGCACTATTAATGCAGCCAATAACAGGGCCCAGTTCTGTCTGGAGCAAATGGATTATCTTAGAACTTAAGAAGTTTATTTGGCTCAGAGCTAATGCGGTCATTTTTATTTCCTATTACTACAACCATTAGGCTAACAACAACAGCCCAAGGTACATCATAATTTTTTCATTGACCTGGAAAATTCCTAGTACTATCAGCTTTGAATTTAGGGTTTCTCAAGAATTAGGGGACAGGGAATGATTCCAAAGCTTCCCCTGATTTCACACTTAGAGGCAAAGACAGCAAAGGAGAAGATAAGTTAGGCACTGGGACCTCAAAGAGTGATACTGATAATTCACAGCCTCAGAACACTTTCAAAGTAAAATTATTTCTACCTTTAGAAATAGGTACAAGAGATTTAAGTGGGACTTAGAGGACACCTCCTTTTAGAAACACTGCTAAACTAACTGGCCAAATATTATTTTAAAAAAATATTGTTTAGGGCCTCATTATTCATGTTTAGATTTGGTCTGTTTTTTTAAAAAAAATATTGTTTAGGGCCTCATTATTCATGTTTAGATTTGGTCTCTTTCTGTATGGCTTTATGTCATGTCTCAGCTTATGAACACAAATGTGAGAGACAAGTTAAGGATATATAACTGGACCTATTTTGCCTTATTTTATTGCTCGGGGTCAAAAACAAAACAATTATGGACCAGAAAAAAGAAAAATCCTTAAATCACTGTGCAAGAGCACATATATTATTAAAAATTGACTATAACCTTGGATGGTTTTAAATATTTTCTGAAATTTCCTAATCTTTAGCTATACTTTTCAACCTATTTTTAACAGAAATGTTTCAAATTATTACTTTTTTTTTTAATGAATTAATTATATTGGCCATGCAGAATTGCCAGTTAGATAAACTGTTTTTCAGAATTTCTAAGAGAAGTTCACAGTAATGAAATGAGGCAAAGTCTGAACTACAGATGCAGCAAATTTCCTTCCACTCTAGTAATCTGATATTTAATAGTTCATCTAAAAGTAGAAAGTCAGGAGAATTAGAAGCGAAAACACAGTATTAGGCAAATCAAGTAAACCTTTATATACTAAATCATCTAATAACTGTTTACTAAGTGTATGCTAGGCACCAGTCATTGGGTTCTGACCTAGTACTATGAAGATAAAAGACATAGTATGGCCCTTTATAGAAGGGAAAAACAGAAAGAAACCACCCAGGACAGTATGGTGTTACTGTAGAGGCAAACTCACATATTTTGTGAGATCATAGACCAAGAGTCCATAGTCTAGCCACAGGGGATTGCCAGGGTAGATGAAGAATGAGTGAAGGTTAGTTCAGTGGAGGGAGAAGGCCCTACTGGGCAACGGGAAGAGCAAGACAAAATCACGGAGGAAAAGAGAGAACTGTGTGTATCTGAGAAAATAAAGTTTATGGCAGGAAAAGGAAATATGTGGTAGCAAACAGCAAGAAATGATGCTGGAAAGGTAAACAGCTTCAGAACATAAAAGGCCTCAAAATAATAAAATGGTGTTCATATTTTTATTCATATTCTTCAATGTTCCATGAAGCACACTATTTAATCACTTTAACTACCATATTCAAAAGACTTGCAAAACTTATTCTAAATGTTTTATTTAGAAGAACTTATATAAAGCCTATTAACTTCCATCTCAAAGCAAGTTCTACCCTCAAAGCAAATCATTTCTGTAGACCTCACTTTCACAAACTTTATATTTGAATTGTAATGTTTAATCACGTTAACTTAAAAAATCAACCTACTTCTTCCCTTTCAACGTGGTTAGGCATCAGCTTCAACAACAGAAGGAATAAGAAGAATCTTATTTTCTCGGTAGTTTTCCAGTAGCTTAACATCTGACCATCAGATTAAAAAAATCATGTCATTTTCTAAGTATACTCAATACTATTGATAGGTACCATGAAGTTGATTTCAACTTATTTGCAACCCCATGTGACAGAGTAGAACTGCCCCATAGGGTTTTCTAGGCAGCTTGGTGGTGCAGTGGTTAAAAGCTTGGCTGCTAACCAAAAGATCAGCAGTTCAAATCCACCAGCTGCTCCTTGGAAACCCTATGGGGCATTCTACTCTGTCCTATATGGTCGCTATAAGTCAGAATCGACTTGGCAGCAACAGTTTAATCTTCACAGGAGCAGATCCACCAGGTCTTTCTCCTTGCAGTTAACACCCGGCATTTAACCATTGCACCATTCAATATACTGAACATAAATCAGATACCTGTAATTGTGGTTCCAGTCCAACCGGAAATGCCATATCTATCTCATAAGCAAATTTCTGCTAAAGCAGTAAAAAAAAAAAATGCTCTGCACACACTTCCAATACAACCCTCTAGACCATCATTCACTAGTGTAAACAGCAATATGGGCAGGAGCTTTGAGTTCAAGACCCATGTTTGAATCCAGCTCTATCAACTATATGTAATTGTGTAACCTCAGAAGTTACTTATTCTTAAACAAAAAAAAAACAAAAACACTGTCTTGGAGTAAATTCTGATTCATAGGGACACTATAGCACAGAGTAGAACTGTCTCAGAGGGCTTCCAAGACTGTAAATCTTTACAGAAGCAGACTACCACATCTTTCTCCTACAGATGGTGAAAGATGAGAAGATATCTACCCAAGAAGCTCATTGAACCCCACACAAGGTAAACCCCAAAAGAAAGTCACCAAGGCATAGTATAATCAAACTAATAAAAACCAAAGATAAAGAGAGAATTTTAAGAGCAGCTAGGGATAAACAAAAAGTTACCTACAAAGGAGAGTCAGTAAGACTAAACTCTGATTACTCAGTAGAAACCATGCAGGCAAGAAGGCAATGGGATGACACACAAAGCCTTGAAGGAAAAAAAATTGCCAACCAAGAGTTATATACCCAGCAAAACTGTCTCTCAGATATGATGGTGAAATTAGGGCATTTCCAGACAAACAAAAGTTTAGGTAATTTGTAAAAACCAAATCAAAGTTACAAGAAATATTAAAGGCAGTCCTCCAGTTAGAAAATCAATAACATCAGATAACAGCCCAATATTAGAATATGGGACAGAGCAACCAGATATTAACCCAGACAGGAAAGTCACAAAAACAAATCAAAGCTAAAATACTGAAACTAGGGAAACAGAGATGTCAATATGCAAAAGATGACAACATTAAAACAAAAAAGAGGGACTAAAAAACATAGTTATTGATCTTTCATATGGAGAGGAAGTCAAGGTGATATAATGAAATAAAAGATTGGTTTACACTTAGAAAAATAGGGGTAAATATTAAGGTAACCACAAAGGAAACTAACTTCCTACACATCAAAATAAAAAAAAAATAAAAAAAACATAAAGACCCACCAAATACAAAATCAACAAGGAAAAAGACAAAGAAAATACATAAAGAAAAACAACTCAGCACAGAAAATTAAGTGGAACAAAGAAATTGTCAACAATACACAAAAAGACATCAAAACAATAGCACTAAATTCTTACCTATTGATAATTATGCTGAATGTAAATGAATTAAATACACCAATAAAGAGACAGAGAGTGACAGAATGGATTAAAAAAAAAACAAAGATCCATCTACATGCTGCCTAGAAGAGACACACCTTAGACTTAAAGACACGAACAAACTAAAACTCAAAGGATGGAAAAAATATATCAAGCAAACAACACTCAAACAAGAGCAGGAGTGGCAATATTAATCTCTGGTAAAACAGACTTTAAAGCAAAATCCACCACAAAGGATAAGGAAGAACACTATAAAATGATTAAATAGTCAATATACCAGGAGGACATAACCATAACAAGTATTTACGCAACAAGCCACATGGCTCCAAAATACATAAAACAAACTCTAGCAGTATTGAAAAAAAAAATAGCTCCACAATAATAGTAGGAGGCTTCAACACACCACTTTCTGTGAAGGACAAAACAGCCAGACAGAAGCTCAATAAAGAGATGGAAGATCTAAATGCCACAATCAACCAACTTAATCTTATAGACATATGAAGAATGCTCCACCCAACAGCAGCCAAGTATACTTTCTTTTCCAATGCATGTGGAACATTCTCCAGAATAGATCACGTATTAGGCCACAAAGCAAGCCTTAACAGAATCCAAAACATCGAAATATTATGAAGCATCTTTTGTGACCATAAAGCCATAAAAGTAGAAATCCAAAACAGCAAAAGCAAGGAAAAAAAAATCAAATACATGGAAACTGAACAGCACCTTGCTCAAAAATGACTGGGTTATATAAAAGAAATTAAGGGCAGAATAAAGAAATTCACAGAAACAAATGAGAATGAAAACACATCCTACGAGAACCTTTGGAACACAGCAAAAGCAGTGCTCAGAGGTCAATTTATAGAAATAAATGCACACACCCCAAAAGAAGAAAGGGCCAAACTCAAAACATTAACCCTACAACTTGTACAAATAGCAGCAAAAGAAGCCCTCCGGTACCAGAAGAAGGGAAAAAATAAAAATTAGAGCAGAATTAAGTGAAATAGAGAATAGAAAAACAATCGAATGAGTTAACAAGACCAGAAGCTGGTTCTTTTAAAAGATCAGCAAAATTGATAAACCATTGGCCAAACGGACAAAAGAAAAACAGGAGAGGAATCAAATAACCTAAATAAGAAATGAGATGGGAGATATCACAACAGATCCAACTGAAATTAAAAGAATCATAACAGAATACCATGAGAAACTGTACTCCAATAAATTTGAAAACCTAGAGGAAATGGAAAAATTTCTAGAAACACACTACCTACCTAAACTAACACAAACAGAGGTAGAACAACTAAATAAGCCTATAACAAAAGAAGAGATTGAAGAGATAATTTAAAAAACTCTCAACAACAACAAAAAAAGCCCTGGCACTGGCAGCTTCACTGGAGAATTTTACCAAACTTTCAGCAAAGAGTTAACACCCCTACTGCTAAAGGTACTTCAGAGCATAGAAAAGCACAGAATACTCCCAAACTTATTCTATGAAGCCAGCATAACCGTGGTGTCAGAAGCAGGTAAAGATGCCACAAAAAGAGAAAATTGCTGGGACGGTTCAATATTAGAAAAACAATCTATGTAATCTATCACATAAATAAAACAAAAGACAAAAACCACATGATCTTATCAATTGAGGCAGAAGAGGCAATTGACAAAGTCCAACACCCATTCATGATAAAAACTCTGAGCAAAATAGGAACACAAGGGAAATTCCTCAAAATAATAAAGGGTATTATACAAAGCCAAAGCCAACCTCATCCCAAGTGGAGAGAGTCTGAAAGCATTCCCCTTGTGAATGGCAACCAGACAAGGATGCCCTTTATCACCACTCTTATTCAACATTGCTCTGGTCCTAGCCAGAGCAATTAGGCTAGAAAAAGAAATAAACAGCATCTAAATTGGTAAAGAAAAAGTAAAAGTGTCCCTACTTGCAGATGATATGATCTGATACCCAGAAAACCACAAAGGATCCACAAGAAAACCACTGGAACTAATAGAAGATTTCACCAAAGTATCAGGACACAAGATAAACATACAAAAATCAGTTGCATTCCTACACTAACAAAGAGAACATCGAAGAGGAAACCACCAAATCAATACCATTTACAATAACCCCCAAGTAGGTAAAATACTTAGGAATAAATCTAACCAGAGATGTAAAAGACCTATACAAAAAAACTACAAGACACTACTACAAGAAACCAAAAGAGATCTACATAAGTGGGAAAACATACCTTGTTCATAGATAGGAAGACTCAACTTTGTGAAAATGTCAATTCTATCCAAAGTGACCTACAGATACAATACAACCCTGAACCAAATTCCAATGACATTTTTTAGTGAGACACAGAAACAAATCACCAACTTCATATGGAAAGGGAAGAGGCCCCCGATAAGTAAAGCATTACTGAAGAAGAAGAATAAAGTGGGAGGCCTTACACTACCTGATTTTTAGAATCTATTATACAGCTATGATAGTCAAAACAGCCTGGTACTGATACAACAACAGATAACATAGACCAATGGAACAGAATTAAGCGTTCAGACATAAATTCAACCACCTATGAGCTGCTGATATTTGGCAAAGGCCCAAAGTCTGTTAAATGGGGAAAAGACACACTGTTTAACAAATTGTGCTGCCATAAGTGGATATCCATCTGCAAAAAAAATGAAACAAGACCCATACCTCACATAATGCACAAAAACTAACTCAAAATGGATCAAAGACCTAAATATAATATCTAAAATGATAAAGATCATGGAAGAAAAAATAGAGACAACACTAGGAGCCCTAATACAGGGCATAAGCAGAATACTAAACATAACTAAGAATGCACAAACACCAGAAGAGAAACTAGATAACTGGGAGCTCCTAAAAATCAAACACTTATGCTCATCAAAAGACCTCACCAAAAGAGTAAAAAGATAACCTACAGATTGGGAAAAAAAATTGGCTATTACATATCTGATCAGGGTCTAATCTCTAAAATCTACAAGATACTGCAAATCTTCAATCACAAAAAGACAAATAATCCACTTAAAAAATGGGCAAATGATATGAACCGACACTTCACCAAAGAAGACATTTAGGTGGCTACCAGATACTTGAGGAAATGCAAATCAAAACTACAATGAGATATCATCTTACCCCAACAAGGCTTGCATTAATCCAAAAAACAAAATAATAAATGTTGGAGAGGTTGTGGAGAGACTGGAACACTTATACACTGCTGGTGGGAATGTGAAATGGTACAAACACTTTGGATATTGATTTGGTACTTCCTTAAAACACTAGAAATAGAAGTACCATATATCCTAGAGGAATAAGAGCCTTCACACGAATAGATATGTGCACACTTATGTTCATTGCAGCACTGTTCACAATACAAAAAGATGGAAACAACCTAGGTGCCCATCAACAGATGAATGGATAAACAAATTACAGTATATTCACACAATGAAATACCAAGCAACAATAAAGAATGGTGAATCCGAGAAAACATCTGATAACATGGATGAATCTGGAAGGTACTACGCTGAGTGAAATTAGTCAATCACAAAAGGATAAATATTGTATGATACCAATATTATAAGAACTAAATAAAAGGTTAAACACAGAAGAAAACATTCTTTGATGGTTACGAGGGTAGGGAGGGAGGGAGAGGAATTCACTAACTAAACAGTAGACAAGTATTAGGTGAGGGAAGGACAACACACGATACAGGGAAGTCAGCACAATTGGACTAAACTAAAAGCAGTTTCCTGAACACAACGAAACACTCTGAGGAACAGAGTAGCAGGGGTGGGGGCCTGGGGACCATGGTTTCGGGGGACACCTAAATCAACTGGCATAACAAAATTTATTAAGATGATCTTCTGCATCCCATTTTGGTGAGCGGCATCTGGGGTCTTAAGAGCTAGTGAGCTGCCATCTAAGATGCATCAATTGGTCCCAACCCACCTGGAGCAAAGAAGAATGAAGAACACCAAAGACACAAGGAAAATATTAGCCCAAGAGACAAAAGGGGCTACATAAACCAGAGGCTGCAACAGCCTGAGATCAGAAGAACTAGATTGTCCCTGGCTACCACCAATGACTGCCCTGACAGGGACACAGAGAGTCCCTGACAGTACAGGAGAAAAGTGGGATGCAGAACTCAAATTCTACAGCAGACTTAATGGTTTGACTGAGACTGGAGAAACCCCAGAATCCATGACTCCTGGACTCTGTTAACCCAGAACTAAAGCCATTCTTGAAGCCAACTCTTCAGACAAAGAATAGCCTGGACTATAAGACATAAAATGATATTTGTGAAGAGTGTGCTTCTTAGTATATGAGACTAAATGGACAGTTCCTGTTTAGAGGCAAGATGAGAAGGCAGAAAGGGATAGGAGCTGGTTGAACGGACACGGGAAATCTGGGGTGGAAAGGAGGAATGCACAGTCACATTATAGGGATAGCAACTAGGGTCACATAATGATGCATATATATTTTTTTTAGGAGAAAGTAACTTGAGCTATAAACTTTCACGTAAAACACACACACACACAAAATCAGACTTATTGGCCTGACAGAGACTGGAGAAACCACAAGAGTATGGCCCTTGGACACCCTTTTAGCTCAGTAATGGAGTCACTCCTGAGGTTCACCCTTCAGCCAAAGATTAGACAGGCCCATAAAACAAAATGAGAGTAAAGTGGCACACCAGCCCAGGGGCAAGGACTAGAAGGCAGGAGGGGACAGGAAAGCTGGTAATAGGGAATCCAAGGCTGAGAAGGGAGAATGCTGACATGTCATGGGATTGTTAACCAATGTCATAAAACCATATGTGTACTGTTTAATAAGAAGCTAGTTTGTTCTGCAAACCTTCATCTAAAGTACAATTAAATAATAGTAATAAAAGAAAATTAGAATTTCACCACTACCTAGGTAATAAGCTTGTCAAACCATGGAAGCTCAACAAAGGGGTTTTAAAAAAAAAAACAAAACAAAGGGGAGCTGTTATAAATATATGCTTGGTGAAACTGTCCCCACTGAGGGTCTTCCGATTCCTCACTACTGAGGATCGATGAACTTCTAAACCACCCTGTAACCCCACTTTTCATGAATTATTCACAAGACATTTCCCCATGAGGTCCCTCCTTGTTATTTCCAATTTCAGACTCTCATTTTTTGTTTTTCAGTATAGGACTCAGCAAGTCAGGTCCCTCCTGTGGGGGTAGATTTGTTGGCATTCATGATAAATACACTGTATGAAATGTTTATCTTTTCGTTGACAACCCAGGCCTCTCAGCCTTTTGTTTAAAAGACAATCAAAATATCATTGGAAAAGGAAATGAAAACACTGTTTATAACCTCTAAAAATCTCTATTTTCAAATAAAGTTAAAGTATTGATTTTCTTTCCTTCTTTTCCCTTTGAACATAGAGGCTTCAACCTGTACTAATGCCAAAGGACAGGCTCAGTGTTACTTGAACTGAAATAAATCCTGCAACTAGACATAGTCTAGCTTTTCAAGAGCTTAGTCAGGGTTTTCTAAATGGATCCTCAGCTAGCTTGAAGTACATCACCATATCAGGTGAGATGGGTGTGCCTGATTTAAAACCACATGATCCTGGCAGGGCCTGGCAATGCTCTTCCCTTCATATGACATCTTCTTCCACTAGAGAGCCTGCATTTCTTTATAAGGGTTTAAGGGCTGCATAACATGGCCAAATGGAAAGGGCATAGTCGTGGGAGTCAGGTAAACATGGGCAGAATCTTAGCTTTGCTACTTACCAGCTTTGTGAGCATGGACAAGCATTCGAAGTCACTATTTGAATAGAATTAGAATAGAATGAGCAGATCATGGTCTGTATATTACACTGCGTTGTTCAGACCAAGGTTGGCAATCTATAGCCCACTGTCTGATTCAGAATGGCCCATGAGCTAAGAATGGTATGCCCATTTTAAAAGATTGAAAAAAAAAAGTTTTTATATAAGTACCTAAATGATACCCTTGATTTTGCATCCTGACCCACAAAATCTAAAATAATTACTATCTGACCCTTCATAGAAAATGTCTGCTGACCCTTGGTTTTGATGATTAAATAGACTGAGAACCTTATGTACATGCTGTATGCACTCGCCATATTGAGGTGCCTAATAAACATCAGTTCTTTCTTGAGGGAACAACTATGGCTTTTTGTAATAAGCATTAATTGTAAATGTCAAAGTTTTTAAAATGTGCAATAGTTTTTACCACTCATAAACTTTGTGATGTTGGAAAATTTTTTAGCCTCTGTGGAGCATAAGTTTACTTCTCTTCAGAAGGACAAGGTTATGAATACTATTTTTGTGCATTTTTTTTTTAAGGAACTAGGTAAATTAAAATTACTTTTAAACACCTGAAAAAGTCTGATATATTCAGTTGCTTTATAAAAATTAGCTCTTTTCACTTTAAAAACCTCTTCATAAGCTTATTAGAGAAAACTTATAAAACACTATTAAAAATAAAAAACAACCCAGTGCCGTCGAGTCAATTTTGACTCATAGTGACCCTATAGGACAGAGTAGAACTGCTCCATAGAGTTTCCAAGGATATGGAAACCCTGGTGGCTCAGTGGTTAAGTGCTACGGCTGCAAACCAAAGGGTTGGCAGTTCAAATACACCAGGTGCTCCTTGGAAACTCTATGGGACAGTTCTACTCTGTCCTATAGGGTCACTAGGAGTCAGAATCGACTCGACGGCACTGTTTATATATATATATATATATATATATATATGCATGTATGCATGTACATGTAAACAGAAAACTAAGTCACTCATTATGCCACCTTCTAGAAATAATTTCTGTCAATATCAATTGGGATATTTTCTTTCATTTATTCTCATAGTCTTTCTCTTTTTCCAAGTCCCCTATTTTGTACCTTGCCACCCTTGCAAATATGTGACTAAGTTCTGACCAATTAGATGTATGCAGTGGAGACACACAGAATATCCAGAGAGCCTTCTTCAAGTGCAGGAGGTAGTCCTCATTTAAGTCACTTCCTCCATCCTATTGCCTGGAGTGCAGAGATGGCTGGCAAGTTGGTCAGTCATCTGGTAACATGAAGATGCAGCATCCTAGGGATGTAGGGAATCCTAATGACAGCATAGCAGTAGGCTAGAGTTAACCTGGGTCTCTGACAAAGTTATGCAGGTACCACATCAGCTGCAGATTCCCTTTCTAACCGTAGGCTACTTCCTTCTTCTTTTTGCTTAAACGCGGACCTTCCATCATAGTGCATATACATTATTCCAGTGGGTAAGGGGTGGAAGTTAGAAAACGGACCAAAACATTACTAATGATTTTTTCCTGGGTGGTAAGGTGGCACAATGGTTAAGCGCTCAGCTGTTAACCAAAAGGTTGGTGGTTCAAATCCATCAGCAGCTCCAAGGAAGAAAGGACCAGATGATCTGCTCCCGTAAGGATTATAGCCTAGGAAAACTTAGGTAGCAGTTCTACTCTAGAGTCTCTATGAGACAAAGTTGATTCAGTGGCACACAACAGGGTCAAAGTGTATTTTATTTTATTTCTATGATTTTCTGTACTTTTCTGCATTTTCTACCAGGAACACATGATAAATGCTATTATCAAAAAAATACTTTTAGAGTCACATTTTAAATATCCTGGTCTTCAGGTTAAATTATGAATCCATGGTAAAATACACACATACCTGATAATAAGGCCCCTCTTCCTCTAAAACATCCCTAAGAACAGAAAGAATTGCCATATATCCAAGTCCTCACTAAGTTCTATTGATGATGTTCACTTTGACAACCAATACACTCGGGAGACGATACATTAGTCTGGAAAAAAACCTCAATCAATAATGGTTTTGAATGCTATAGAGGTTAGCTAATGGAATTGCTAAGAAGGAAGGCAGAAAAATTTAACACAGACTTAGTAATTATTCCTAGGGGTATGATCTCACAGTTAAAAGTGTTGGGTGTTATTATAAACAGCTTTTTAAAATTCACTTTAGAAGCAATTCAATAAACGGTTATACTGTAGAGATCACAATTATATTGCAATAGGACTAGAATGAATAAATAAGCCAACAGCCCTAATGTTAGTGAATGGGTACCTATGGCCTGGGATAAAATTTATAGTTACAGTATCAAATATGATTAAAAAGGAACAGTGTCTCAAACAAATCAGATGATTATGTGCTCTGGAAAAAATGTTAGATGGCTTAAAAAGCAGCTGTAGTAAAGGCATAGACATTAATGTCAAAAAATGCTTAAGTATATAGAAACTAATGTTCTTTAGTGGTTACCATGGATGGGAAAAGGGAGGAAAGTTTATTATCTAGATAGTAGACACTTGTTATTATTGGTAATGAGAAACCCATTGCTATCTGGTTGATTCAGCCTCATAGTGACTTGATGTATCATCAAATGAGGGTAAAGTGTGCACAGCTTGACAAAGGCATATGGTGCTAAAAAGCACACAAGAAAAAAGGACCTGTTGGTAATTGCTAAGGCACACATAATTTTGAAACAACAGCAAAAATAACAACAACAACAAAAAAAAAAAGCGAGGTGTATATGTGGTGCAGTGGTTAAAGTGCTAGACTGCTAATAGAAAGGTCAGTGGGTCGAAACCAGCAGTGGCTCTGTGGGAGAAGATGTGGTAGTCTGCTTCTATAGAGATTTACAGCCTTGGAAACCCTATGGGGTTGCTGTGAGTCAGGATCAACTCAATGGCAGTAGGTTTGGTTTTGGCTTATGCAGGCATATACGTCGATTTTGACTCACAGCGATCCTATCAGACAAAGCAAAACTGGACCATAGGGTTTCTAAAGCTTAATCTTTATGGAAGCAGACTGCTACACCTTTCTCCCATGGAACAGCTGGTGGATTCAAACCACTGACCTTTCAGTTAGCAACCAACTACTTATGTATATATAGATGTGTGCATATGTGTATGTATATGCATCCCTGTGACTATAGGGACATATATAAAAAATATATACATATATATAAAATAAAGCACATAGAGAGCACAGTTAGGATACATCTTAGACATAACCAAATACCTCGCAGGATTGGATTTTTGGGTTTGAAGGAATAGGACCATAGTCTCATTGGACATCTCAATAATTGGCATAATATAGTTCATAAAGTTATGTTCTACATCCTAGTTTGGTTATTAATGTCTAGGGTCTTAAAAACTTGAGGGTGGCCATCCAAGATACAACTATTTGTTTGTACTCATCTGGAAGAAGGAAGGAAACCAAAGACTCAGAGAAGAAACTAGTGTACAGGACAAATAGACTATGTGCACCATGGCCTCATCTACCCTGGGACCAGAAAAACTAGGTGGTGCCCAGCTACTACTAACAACCATTCTAATCAGGGCCACAATAGATGGACCCTGATAGAATGGAAGAAAAATGTAAAACAAAACCTCAAGCTCCTAAAAAAAAAACCCACAGACCTACTAGACTGGTTGAGACTGGAGGCTCCTTGACATTATTTCCCTGAGACACTCTTCAAACCTTGAACCGAAACCGATCCCTGAGGTCACCTTGTAGCTCAAGAACAAATTGGATCAAAAAATGATGAATAATACTTGTAAGTAATGTGTTCCTTTAAAAAATTACCCATTTGGGACCGAATGGTCACCAATTATTTTAAACCAAAGATGGGAACGTAAGGGGGCAGGGAAACTACGTTAATGGAAAAGGAACAAGAAAAATGGAAATAATGAGAATGTCACAAACATTGTGGAGAATGTCACAAACATTGTGAAGAATGTAGTGAATGTTACTGAAAAACTTGTGTGGAATTTATTGAATGGGAACCTAAACTGCTGTGTAAACCTTCATCAAAAACACAATAAAATATTTTTAAATGCTTAAATAGAATAGCATTGTGTTATGTGACAGTGGAAAAAGCAAAGAACTCTAAAAATCATACTGTGCAAAAGAGTTAACTCAACAGGTTTGAATTGCTCAAACCCTGCACTTTCTCGAGAAAGGCCTGTCTCAGAACTGGCCTGTCATCACCTCCGGGGACCTGATCTCTGACTCCTTAGAATGTTCTGAGTGTTTTTGTATGCTTGAGGCCTTAGGGCATGCTATAGGGGTTTGAACAGATTGCTTATGCTAAGAATGTGATTTATGGTGAAAATCTGTTTTTTCCCTAGGGGTATAAAGTCCAAGAAGTTGAGGTCATTCAAGTAGGCACCTCAGGCCTACTTGACTAATCCCCAATAAAAACCACTAGAAATTAAGTTACGGATATCCATATGTCATATGTCATGAGGCAGTCCTGTGAGAGACCCACATGGTAAGGATGTGAGACCTACTAACGTGAGTGAGTTTGGAAACTGATACTTGCCACACCTCCATGCCCCCTCCCCCCTACCACCAATGGAGCCTTCAGATGAGACCACAGCCCTGGTCAACAGTTTGACTGTGACCTTATGAGAGACTTAAGCCACAGGCACCCACATAAGCCACTGCCAAATTTCTAACCCTCAGACACTCTGAGATAATATATGTTTGTTGTTTTAAGCCACTAAATTTTAGGGTAGTTTGTTGTACTGCAATAAATAACTAATACAGACTTAATTTCACTATCATATCCCTTTAATCTCGTTGCCGTCAAGTTGATTCTGACTCCTAGCCACCCTATAAGACAGAGTATAACTGCCCCATAGGGTTTCCGAGGAGCAGCTTGTGGATTTGAACTGCTGACCTTTTGGTTAGCAGCCAAGCTCTTAACCACTGCGTCACCAGGGCTTCTATATCTCTTTAGTTTCTTTTAATATTGAGGAGTCCCCTTAAGTTTTTTTTTCATTATGTTAACATTTTGAAGGGATCAGACCAGGTTTTTTATAGACTGCTCACATTTTGATAATATCTATTTGTCTGATTCTTTTCCGGTGATGCTATTTAACTTGTTTCCAGATTCTCCTATTTCTCATAAACTGAAAGTTATATCCAAACAGTTCATCGAAGATTAACACTGTTGGAAAGAATACTTCACACGTGATGCTGTGTACCTATACTACATTGCATCAAGAGGCACATGATGTCAGCTATCCTACAAGTGTTGTGGTTGTTGGGTGACATCCAGTTCATTTTCAACTCAGAGCAACCCCACGTAACAGACCAGAACTGCCCCCAGAAGATTTTCTAGGCTGTAACTTTGTTTGTTTTTAATCTTCGTGGAAGCAGATTGCTTGGTCTTTCTCCTGCAGAGCCTCTGGGTAGGATTGAACGGCCAACCTTACTGTTAGCACCAGAGTGCTTAACCACTGGGCCATTCAGGTTCCTAGTGCCATTATTAGTTATGCTACCTTTAAAGCAATGACCACCATCTCTCTCTAGTATAAAGGCACTCCCTTCCTTTTTTGCTATTAGCAAGTAATTTCCTCACACTCATTTGAATGCTCTCTTATGTCTTGTCTCTAATAATACGAGGAGAATCCCATCTTTTCCAGGGACAGGCCCCAGTAGCAACGGAGTAGTCAAACAACTATGTCAAAAAGCCATAATCAATATTGTCAAAATGTTTCTTATTTCTCACATAAAAATTATGAAACATACTTAACTGTTGAAGGATAATATAATACATGAACATAAACTAGGGTAAAGATTTTGGAAATTTAAGCTTGCAAACTACTTTGGAAATTTGAGCTTCATTGGCAACTTATTGCCATTTATTCTATCCACATATATTAAACATTCACATATTAAAATGTTTCAGTATGAAAGTAAAATAAGAGGTCACTGGAGAGTTTTCCAGTAATTCAGATACATATTCTTCATGTGACAAAAAGTAGTTTCCTATAGTCTGATAGTCTGATATTATCACAATTTTACAAGTTCTTATTATCACAAACAAAATGCTTCTCAGACGCCCAGAGAAAACCTATGCTTTCTCAGGTGTCATATGTGTTGTAAAGTGTGACAGTTTGATTCCAAATTTTCTTAACCTACTTCCAGCAATTAGAAAGAAAATAGAGGAATTCAATATTTGAAGAATAGAATTTATCTGGGAATGAGTAGTTTTCTTATTCTATAGTATGGCACTTTTCAAGTTAAAAACTAAGTAATAAAATGTAGTGAAAAACAAAACAATGTATTTTTCCTTTTCAACTTAATTAACTAATTATGTAGAATAATTGCAATCTCCCTGTTTATGTTAAAATGAGGTCTTCGATATCAGTCCCTAGAAATAGAGGTTACTGTAGTTCAGGAATGAACTACACCACTCTACTCATAAGTTAGTAAACCCAAATTGGACCTTATAGAATCACTGCCTCCAGCAATAAAGAATTTTTTTTTTTGCCTTTCTTCCACTGAAAGCTCTTCCAAGAAGACAATTACACATTTTACAGTACCATTCCAATGTCCAAATGTCCTTGCTTGAGCAAGTTATTACTAATGTTTATCTATGATTTGTGTTCAAAAATGTCAGCTCTAATATTCTGTTTCATTCTCTTTATGAATCAAAGTTAGCCAAAATGTTGCAGAAATAAATGATATCTAATATTGCAATTTTTTTTCTTATTTTTTGTATATTTGTTGACAGTCTTGTCCATTAGAGAGGCTATATAGAATTGGTTGCACAGAATCAAGGGAATTGAATAATTACGGCATATACCTGAACGCTGAGATAATCAACAAACGTAGGATTTTATTTTTTTTCTTTGCCCTGAATGTTTTAGGAAATTCTGCTTTGTTGATGTACCCTTGATGTTTGTAAACAAGTTATAATAATTTATCTTTCATCATTGAAAAAGCTAATTATTTCTCTTATTATTAATGGCCTATATAATACAGAAGCTGTCTCTCAGTTTCAATGTTATTTTTTTTTTTCCCCTCAGGAGAACCTAAGCTTGTTATCCCAAGTTTGTTCAATTAATCTTTTCTTGCAAGAAATGGGAATGGTGAAATTCTTCTCCATCCTATAAATTACGCTATATCTAATAAGATGCAAGTGGCTTCAAATAATAATTTCTCCCCTTTTGATGATTAACAGGTGGGGAGTATAAAAGAGAGAGCCACCTTTTTTTCTCCATCTTTGTTTTCTTCTTGGGAAGCAATCACTCTCAATCTCTTGGTTCCATTTCTCTGGAAGAAACCCCTCCCCAGTGACACAGAAGACACCAGTTGACAGAGTTCATTTATCCTATACTGCAGCCCCCTTCTTCCAAATGAAAACATCCAGGAAGTTTATATAAACATTTGCTGAATCTCAGCTCTCCAACAGATATGAATAGTGGTGCAATGGTTAAGCACTCAGCTGCTAACCCAAAGGTTGGTGGTTCAAACCCACCAGCAGCTCTGTAAAAGGGAAGACCTTGCGACCTGCCCCCATAAAGATTACAGCCTAGGAAACTCTATGGGGCAGTTCTACTCTACCCTATGGAGTCACTATGAGTCAGAATTAACTGGACAGCACACAACAACAATAGCATTTAAGAAAACTCTATTCAGATTGTGAGTTTTTGCTCTCAACTTAAACCCTCACCAGCACTTTCACAAACATCTGAACGACAAAGTACTTTTATTTTAAAGATTCTTGGTTCCCATAGGGAGTAGTTAATCTAATTTTCTCTTTTGCCGTAACTTTTATTAAAACAGATTCTTAAAAATTTACCAGAAGAACTTAATGGTGCCTGGCTACCACTACCAACCACTCTGACTGGGATCACAACAGGGGGTCCTGGGCAAAGCAGGAGAAAAATTGCAGAATAAAAAATCAAGCTCACAAAAAAGACCATACTTGCTGGTATAACAGAGACTAGAGGAACCCCTGAGACTATGGCCTTGAACTCAAGCCACTCCTGGAGATCACCCTTCAGACAAACCACAGACAGGCCCATAAAATAAAAGGAATATGTTCCTTAGAACAATCAATTATATTAGGTCAAAAGGGCAGCATTTTCCCAAAAGCAAAGAAGGCAGGAAGGGGTAGCAATTCAGGATGAAAGGAAATGGGGAAACTAGGACAGAAATGGGGGAAGTGCTGGCACATTGTAGGGAATGAAATCAATGTCATGGAACACTTTATGTAGAAACTATCGAATGGGAAACTAATTTGCTCTGTAAATTTCACTTAATGCACAATAAATTTTTTTTTAAATAAATAGATAATATTATTAATCATCAGAAGAAAAAAGAATTTACACAGGGGGTGAGGGCTGAGGATAGTTATATTGGTTTACCATAGGAAGCTATTAAATCTATTTTGTTGGAGTCTTTAAAAGCTGCATTTAGAGTAGTGTGCTATAGATAGGACTTTCCTTATATTTAGCCTAAAATGTTCTACCTTATCTACAATGTCATAAGATGTTGTAGGCATTGGTAAATGTGCCACCACAGTCTACTCCATGGTGTCCATCACGTTTTCTCCATCTACTAGACTAATAAACTCATCCAAGAAAGAGATGGTGAGATAGTGGGTTCATTTTGGCTCCTAGAATCACAGCTCTCCTCATAGTTATTGACAAATCAGCCCTTTACTATTCTGTTTTAGAATTGTAACCCTAAATGAGCATCATGTTCCTTGTCTTGTGTCCATGGAATCCACCAGTTTCCTCTTTCATCTCTAATTTCTCATCTTTCATCACCCACATACCATCAATTGCTGAGGACAGATGAAGACCAGATATGTGGCCCTCGGTCTTAAGATTTTAGGGATGGGAAGGCTTTAAGCCTTGATGACTATCTCATACCTCCTATCTTTCCACATTCTATTCCTTCCTATGCATTCTTCCTAGACTAATTATAGTGATGCATACCTGAAATCCTGATTCCTGCTCAAAAATTTTTAATATCTTCCTACTACTTACCAAATTAAGTTCAGATTATTCACTTTGAAATTTCCAAGGAAAATATTTGAGCAGGAATTTCGCAACCTGGGTGTGGGGGGGCCCTTGCAGGCAAGGGAGAATGGCAGAAATAGACAATGAAGTCTAAAAGTGTCACCAATGACCCTGAGTTTTCACACTTCTGTGCTTTTTCTTAGGTTGTGCCATTGCCTAGGATGTTCTTACCATAGTTCCTGCCTGTGAAAATCCAATGTTAAGTTCTATCTCAGTATTCCTGTCCAGTTTGAACGCCAACTGAATTTAGTTTAATTTCTTCTTAAAACGTCCATTTTATTATCATATTATGGTTCCTTTGTTCTTGATGCATTACCCCTCTGAATATCAAATATCAGGGAAAAGAATAAAGAGCTTAGCAGAATCTGAAAATGGTAAGAATCATGCAGGTGTGACTCAGTGATTTCTAAAATCTAAAACCACTCAATTGGTCTGTATTTAATTTGCCTAATTAGTTTCTGCTCTATACAGAAAATATGAACATGTGTTCTAGTCACAATTAGCTTTGACTATTTGAAACATTAATGACCAAGATCATGGCTGCAGTGACCTATTGTTACAAGTCAGCATTCTTTGATAGGTTGGAGTAGGAAAAAAAAAATTGACAACCATTAATGTGGGGAAAATTATGTTGACTAAACAGATTAAAGCTCCAAGAGCTTGCGAAAAAGTGCTTTTATCCAAAGTGTAACTGCTATGCAAATGATAATTCCAAACATTGAACACCATTAATTTCATAATCGTATTAGACATTAATCCAAAGATGCAAACGTTTACTTGTATATTTGATTTATGCCATGCCTATATTCACAACAGGCAGGAATTTTTTAATATCAAAACATAAATAAAACTAGACAGAGAAAATATCAAAAAATTAAATTTGCAGAGGAGAAAATAAATAAATACAGGGCTCCTGATTTTAGAGTTAACTCTAAATGAGCATTTGATTTAGGACTAAATTTCTCTTAACCAAGGCACTAACGCAAATGCGGGGAGTTATGTGATTCTTAATGTCTGAGTAACTATAGTATTCTTTCTCATCAGAAAAAAAAAAAAAAGAAGACACTGATAAATGCTATCTATCCCAGTACTGAATTCTACAAGCATCTTCTCACACGGATAAAATTCTGGAAAATATAACCAATAATTTGTCTGAAGACAATTCTTATGAAAGTTAGAGAGAGGGCATTTAAAAGAATTTCAACATTTCTATAGAATACTAACAGTTCAAGTATGAAGCTCTATTTCAAGGCAGAATTTAGAAAACCTAAAGAAATGGATAACCACCACTGAGCTTTAGCTTGTCTCTCTCAAACATTAAAATGTTTAAGACAATTCTGAACAATTTCTAGATGAAGTAAATTCATGGATGAATTACCTGACATGTTTTAGAAATGCCAAGAATTGATACTGTTGAGTAGAAAGGTACATTGAAATTGTATATACTGGACATAAAGACAGCAGAAATGGCTACCCATTGAGAAAATCTGGGAGACCCATGACTTATGTTAAAATTAGCTGCTTGAGTTTGAAATTAGCTTCTAGTTCAAGTTTATCACTTTATATTTTAAGATAATTCATTTGTTGTTAATGCCAGACTGCATGTCATACAGATGATACGGACAGAATTTGTTCAATGAATTCCCATTGTGTTATTCTACAAGCATGGATCTATCTACCAGAACACTACTGCCTATTCAAAAGTTTTCATGTTTTAATGAAATAATTTTTCTACTAAAAATGCAGCTTTTATCTGAAACACACTACCAAGTTATAGGGAGAAAAAAAAGATCTTTTCCTTCCCATAACAATCAGCCTCTTAACAACTTTGCAAAGGGTGAAAAAGATCCTTTATCTTTTAATGAGGTATAGATGTTATCCCTGTCCTTAAATGGACATGTTTCAGTTTCAAATGCTAGTACTGGAAAGGATTTTCCTAATAAAATCTAGAGAATATTTGTCCTCATTTTATCTGGTTTTATTTTAAAATATTGATTTGTCAAACTTTATGATTTCAGGACCTCTTTACACTTCTAAAAAAAATATAGAAAACCCCAAAGAACTTTTTTTTATATACCCTGTATCTGTTGCCTTCGAGTCAATTGAGACTCATAGCAATCAAATAGGACAGAGGAGAGCTGCCCCACAGAGTTTCCAAGAAGTGCCTGGTGGATTCAAACTGCCGACCTTTTGGTTAGCAGTCATAGGTCTTAACCACTATGCCACCAGAGTTTCCTTTGTTTATATGGATTATATCAATCTACATTTACCACATTAAAGCATAAACATGAGAAAATTTTGAAGCATAAAATATACAAGCCTACATTCCATTAGCCATTTTAGCTTCTGGAAAACTTCCCTGTACTCTTTTGAGAGAATGAGAGCAAAACAGCAAATAACACCTAAGTGCTGTTGTTAGGTGCCTTCAAGTCCTGCACCAGAGCCCTGGTGGCACAGTGGTTAAGTGCTCAGTTGCTAACTGAAAGGTCAGCTGTTCAAACCCACCAGCTGCTTTGTGAGAGAAAGATGTGGCAGTCTGCTTCCATAAAGATTTTGGTCCTGGTCATCCTAGGTTAATCCTACTCTGTCCTATAGGGTAGCTATGACTCAGAGTTGACTTAATGGCTATGGGTCTGTTTTTTTTTTTTACTCCTGTGAAAATAATCTTGACTTCACGGATCCCTCAAAAGTATGTTAGGGATGCCTAGAAATCCCCATATCACACTTTGAGAACCACCAGTTCAGAAGAACAATGAAAAAATAAGCCACAAACAAAATAAATGTGGAATAAAAAAGGTCTATACTCTATGCATGCACACATGCCTTTAAGTACCTAATCCGCTGGGGAGAGTGCACTAGCTTGATGCACAGCTTGAAGGAAAATACAGTGAGATGGCTATAATGGAATGACTCATGGTCATCAGCCCCCGCAAAACTTCTCTATGTTATTACAGACCTGGGCAAATTTCTCTTTAATCTAGTTTAGATTATCTCCAAAACCGAACCTGGAGGAACTCTTGTGGAATACAGAGCACCTGTGAACAGACACTTGTGCAAGAGATATTAAAGTCATCCCACCAGGGAATCATTGATTTCATTATGATCCATGGGACATATGGATCCCTTATAGCAGGGATATCCTTGCATAAATTGTGCAATATAATTTACTAATTCTATTTATTTATGGATATGTTTATATTTTACCTTAAAAAAAATCTTAGTCTGTGTATGTTTTAATTTCAAAGTTCATGCATGTAATTTAAGACGGAATAGCAGTGTGCTGAAATACTTTGTTAATGGAGTGTACACACAAAATGATTTACAGGTGATGTAAATTCTATTTTATTAAAATATCTTAGCCAAATAAAATTAAGATTGACAATGTCAAATGTTGGTAAGGATGTAGAACAAACTCCTTTCACATTTTTGATGGAAGTATAAATTGACTTAACCACTTTGGAAAATTGTGTAGCACTATCTATAAAAGTTAAACATCCACCTCTACTATGACCTGGAAATTTTATTCTGAGGTATCCACTACAGGAAAATGAAAGCAAATGTTCACCAAAAGACCTGTTCAAAAATACTTCCAGCAGCATAATTTATAAAAGCTCCACCTTGAAAGGAACCCAAACGTCCATTGCAAGTAAAAGGGGTACACAAATTGTGCCATATTTAACTATGGAATGCTACACAGCAATAAAAAAGAATGAATTATTGATACACACCTCAGACTGGATGGATCTCTCAGATATAATGGTGAACAAAAGAAACCAGACACATAAAAGTACATACTGTTCAATTCCATTAATATGAGGTTCAAGAGCAGGCAAAGCTAATCTACGATGATTGTTGTTGTTAGGTGCTGTGGAGTGGTTTTCGACTCCTAGTAACCCCATGTGATGGAGTAGAACTGTCCCACTGGTTTTCCTAGGCTGTAATCTTTATGGAAACATATCTCTAAGTCTTTCTTCTGAGAAACCACCAGGTAGTTCTAACCATCAACCTTTCAGTTAGCAGTCATGCACTCACACATTGCACAACCAGTCGGAACGGTGGTTACCTTTGGCAGAGGGGGATTAACTGGGAAGGTCACAGGAAAGCCTGCCAAGGAACTGGAGATGCCCTATAACTTGGTGTGGATATTGGCTACATTGTTACATAGGTAAGCATTGATCTGTACATTTAAGATTTGTGCACCTGAAAATATGTATTGTAGTTAGTTGCCATCAAGTCAATTTTGACTCACACTGCAGTTAGAAATTACTTAAAGGGTTATAACTAAATTAGGAAGTGTTCAACTTAATTTTTCTCTCATCAAAATGATGAAGGATCTGTGGAAATCCTTATGCACATGAAAACTCCATGTAGATAGTATGCTTAATTCTAAACCAAACCAAACCCATTATCATCAAGTTGATTCCATCTGTAGGACAGAGCAGAACTGTCCTATAGGGTTTCCAAGGTTGTAATCTTTACAGAAGCAGACTGTCACATCTTTCTCCCACAGAGCCACTGGTAGGTTTAAACTGCTGACCTTTCAGTTAGCCATTGAGCACTAAATGACTGTGTCACCAAGGTGTCACAAGATTTCTTTCTAAAGCCAAAAATCAGTCTCACATCCCTCAGGATCTTTCTCTGAGACTGACCATTTTCCAGAGCTCAAATATAATCTGATTAGCCTCTGCTCTGCGTTCACAACAACTGTACAAACATAGGGTGAGGCTGTGTTACTTTTCTTACTAATGTTCTTTCTTATCACACCTTTCCTGTCTTCCGGTCTCACAGAAGAGTCTTTTAAACTCAGGTAGAGAAGTAGATGGTGAAAGCATAAGGCAGAAAAGGAGAATATAAATGTTATGTAATATTAAATAGCATAGAAGGACATGATATTATATTAAGGCAACATTAAAAACGTTATATACATTATGAACATAAATAGGTAAAAGCTGCAGATCCATAGAAGAATAGCAGGAGTAATATCCTCAAAATGTTGACTGTAGGTGTCCTTGGAAGATGCGATTAGAGATGATTTTCTTTTCCATTTTTTGAATTTTTGTAAAATATATGCTTTATATTATTAATTTACGAGTTAAAAATGAAATGATTTAGAAAAGCTGTCGATTTTTAAAAGCTGTTTAAAATCCACATAAGGTTGTAAACTATGTCTCAATTGTCATGATTATGATGATGAGACTTTTAATTCTCAATGATTTTTAATTTACTCATGACTTCAGCTCTCCTCAAGTTATATACAAATATTTCCTGGTATATCAAGATCTTTCACTACAATATTATTCCAAGATGATTTATTCCCTGATTATTGGTCTCAAGCACAGACCCTCAGCTTCACATAAACTCCAGATTTTTGCCTGTGTGCTTGTGAGACTGTGGCTTGTTTGCCTCATTCAGTTTTTTGTTCCTTGGCCAACATCCCATCACAGCTACGAGGTCACTAACTCCTCTAGACCCTATTGGCCCCTCTTAGAATGTCAAACCCCAAAACACTGCCTCTGTTTATTTTATTGCACTCAGCTTCAACCAGCTCCTGAATGACCAAATTAACAGATGTTGGTAGCAGTAGGACAGGTGAGCTAAATGAGACCAGGATAGGAGCATCGTCAGGTTGCTGGACCAATATGAGGTACAGAGAAAGGTGGACATAATGGAGCTTGGTGCTAAAGGTCATATTGAAGGGAGGGCCTTTGGGTGCTATGATTTCCAAGGCTTGAACACAGAAGAGCAAACATGTGGCTCAGACAGAAAGATCAGAAAAACCAATGACAGAAAGGAAATCCTGAAGTAGTCCAGGTCTACTCTATGTTACCATATAATTATTAATTCCAAGAAAATCTTTGGATACTTCTGTCTTAATTTGGGTTTGAGAACCTTTTTAGGTATGGAGAAGGCTACTAGGCACTCTTCAGAGAGAGAGACCAAAGTGTGCTGGTGGGGACGGAGGTGGACTAGGACCTCTAAAAGATTCTTTATGTGGTTAAAAGAAGGTATTGACACCCTAAACTGTAAAAATATTGAAACTTAGTCAGAACACAAGTCATTTTCATTTTGTTTCTTTATTAACAACTTAGAAAAAACTCCTGAAATAAAATTTCAGTTTGGTTACCTGGATTGTACGTTTTTTTCCCTTTACTTTTTCTTAAAAAGAAAATGTTGTTATGTGGCATCAAGTCGGTTCCAACTCATAGTGACCCTATGTACAACAGAACAAAACATTGTCCTGTCCTGCGCCATCCTCGTAATTGTTGTTATGCTTCAGCCCATTGTTGCAGCCACTCTGTCAATCCATCTCGTTGAGGTCTTCCTCTTTTTCACTAACCCTCTACTTTACCAAGCGTGATGTCCCTCTCCAGGGATTGGTCTCACTTGATAACATGTCCAAAGTATGTGAGATGAAGTCTCCCACCCTTGTTTTTAGGAAGCATTCTGGTCATATTTCTTCCAAAACAGATTTGTTCCTTGTTTTGGCAATCCATGGTATATTCAATACTCTGTGTCAACACCATAATTCAAAGGCGTCAATTCTTCTTCAGTCTTCCTTATTCATTGTCCAGTTTCCAAATGCAAATAAGGCAATTGAAACCACCATGGCTTGCGTCAGGCACACCTTAGTCCTCAAAGTGACATCTTTACTTTTGCAAATCTTTTGCAGCAGATTTGCCCAATGAAAAGCATCATTTGATTTCTTCACTGCTGCTACCATAGGTGTTAATTGTGGATTCAACTAAAATGAAATCCTTGACAACTTCAATCATTTCTCTGTTTATCATGATGTTGCTTATTGGTCCAGTTATGAGAATTTTTTTTTAAGTTGAGGTGTAATCCATACTGAAGGCTATATAATCATAATATTGTGAAATTTATACGGAAAAAGAATTAAAGAAGTAAGCCATGCATTTTGAGACGCCAGAGCAATCTAATTTTGGCTCTCATGGAATTGTTCTAATTTTTCTTCAACTTCAGCTTGAACTTGCATATGAACAATTGATGGTCTGTTCGGTAGTCGGCCCCTGATGTTATTCTGACAGATGATATTGAGCTTTTCCATAGTCTTTTTCCACAGATATAGTAGATTTGATTCCTGTGTATCCTAACTAGCGAGGTCCATGTGTATAGTTGCTATTTATGTTGTTGAAAAAAAGGTATTTGCAACCAAGAAGTAATTGGTCTTGCAAAATTCTATCATGCAATCTCTGGCATTGTTTTTATCATCAAAGCCATGTTGTCCAACTACTGGTCCTTCTTTTTTGTTTCCAACTTTCGCGTTACAATCACCAATAATTATCAATGCACCTTGATTGCATGTTTGATCAATTTCAGACTGCAGAAGTTGATAAAAATCTTCAATTTCTTCATCTTTAGCCTTAGTGGTTGGTGCATAAATTTGAATAACAGTCATATTAACTGATCTTTCTTGTAGGTGTATGGATATTATCCCACCAATGGCAGTATTGTATATTAGCATAGGTCTTGAAATGTTCTTTTTGGTGATGAATGCAATGCCATTCCTCTTCAATTTGTCATTCCTGGCATGGCAATCATATGATTGTTCAATTCAAAATGGCAAATACCACTACATTTGAGCTCACTAATGCCTAGGATATCGATGTGTATGCATTCTATTTCATTTTTGATGACTTCCAATTTTCCTAGATTCATACTTCGTACATTCCACATTCCTATTATTAATAGGTGTTTGCAGCTGTTCTCATGTTGAATCACACCATATCAGCAAATGAAGGTCCCGAAGACTTGACTCCATCTACTTCATTAAGGTCGACTCTACTTTGAGGAGGCAGCTCATCCCCAGTCGTGTTTTGAGTGCGTTCCAACCTGAGGGGCTCATTTTCCAGCACTACATCAGACAATGTTCTGCTGCTATTCATAAGGCTTTCCCTGGTGAATTTTTTCAGAAGTAGATCACCAGGTTCGTCTTCCTAGTCTGTCTTAGTCTGGAAGTTCAAGGGAAATCTGTCCATCATGGGTGACCATGTTGGTATTTGAAACACCAGTGGCATAGCTTCTGGCATCACAGCAACATGTAAGCCACCACAGTATGACAAACTGACAGATGCATGGGGTGTTTAATGAGAACTCAACTAGGTGTTAGAATTCTAATAGTCAGCAAGAGTGAAGACTCTGGGCCAAGTGTCATTAAGGAAAGAAAACACTTTCTAAAGAAGACTCCAATATTCATAAAGTTGTTTTACTTACTCCTTATCCAATACAAAAGATAATTTTGATAGGCCTATATATCTCACAAAAACTGATTTAGGTTAATTCTATATGTCCAATATAGAAATCTTGATTTTGCCAGATGGTCCAATCATTGCTACCATATACTTAGCACCTTCTTTCACCTAGAGGTATAAGTATCTGAAAGGATTTACAATATGACTTAGATATATATAACAGCAAAATACACTGCTTTAAATAATAAAAAAAAATGGATTGTGTATTTTTTGTACCTGAACTTTACTCTTAATCTATTGACTACGTTTCTACATATGAATGCAGTTGTGAGAGAGAGAGAAGAAAAGGAGAAAGAGGAAGAGAGGAAAAAGGAGAGGAAAGAAAGAAGGAGCAAGGGAAAGAGAAGGAAACAGGAAGGAAGATTGGCTTAATATCATTTAGAATAATGGGCATTAAATTAACTGAGTCACTTCTTTCAGGTTAGAATTTAGCTACTCTTCAGACTTATTTGTTGGAAAGCTTCATGCTTTTTCATATGTTTACACAAACAATATTGGAACACAAATGAACAATAACAACAACAAAAACTCTCCTTCTCCCAAATCCCCTTTCCCCAGGACATAATTTCAAGAACAGTACTGCTTCTACATATAGAGAGTTCAGGGCACATATATCCAAAAGAGATTTAAAATTCCTAGGAATTTAGAATTCTCTGGAATTTAAATCTTTGGGTTTTAATATCTTTCTTTTATTCTTCTAGAACTTGGCCATGTTTGTGTTATATTTATTTGTGGATTTGATTTATTTTAAAAAATTAAAATAAACAAACCTATTCTCCAAGGAAACTTTGATTTATCATTGTTTGCACAACATATCAGAGCACTTAAGTACTTTTTTCCAAACATGGAATGCAATGTTTACGTATTGGACCCCTTCCAAGCAACTGGGAAACCAGTGTTTATTTGATTCCTTGAAAAGTATGGAATAATTTTATACACTCTATTTTATATGTATTTATAGGATAACTGAAGTTGTGCTACCTAATTGGAATCCTCCTAGGCTTTAGCAAAAATATTCTATTATCTATTATATACACACAACGGAAATGAAAAGGAAAATGTCAAGACTACCAGAAATCTAAACAAACAAAATCTTCTTCCCTCTAGCTGTTTTTAACTGACTTTTTAGAACCTCAGATTCCTTCCATATATTGATGGATACACATATTGACAAAGAGAGAGAGAGCCCTGATGGCACAGTGGTTAAGAGCTTGGCTATTAACCAAAAGGTGGACAGTTACAGTCCATAAGCCACTCCTTGGAAACACTACAGCGAAGTTCTACTCTGTCCTATAAGGTCGCTATGAATCAAAATCAACTCGACAGCAACAGGTTTATAAATATATAAATAGAGAGCTAATTAATGTCAAAATTCTATGTTAGGAATTTTTACAATAGTTGAAATATATCAAGTCCAAGAATTATTTTTGTCACTCCTTTATTTACACTTTTAATGAATTTTTCATGTGTTCAGCACTTGATACTTTTATTCCATATAGAAAGAAATTATAAATATTGATCTTCTTTTGACACTACCCATTTTCAGGAATTTGGCCTGATATAATTAATAGAACAAGGACTTTGGGATTGGATCGGATTTTGAATCTAGTTGTGCGACCCTTGGAAATCTGCTAGTTTTCATGACTCTTAGCTACCTCATCAGTAAAATGAGGACACCACCACTTAACTCAAAGAATCTTGTCAAAATGAGTGAGGCAATGCGTGTAAAGCAGCAGGTGCAGGCTGGCTGTTTTCTCCCTGGTCTCCTTCACTGCTGTGAAAGCACTCTCACTGTGGGGAAATGTCCACAAATAAGCCCACGGCTCTGTCATGTAACATCATGCCTAGTGCTCCCTCTAATGGTTCCTCTTTCCAGGGTATGCTTTGGAGATAACCATGCTGCTAAAAAGCCAGGTTCCAAGTTCTCCTTTAAGAGATCACATCTTGGTATTGGTGAAATCAGATTACAAATAAACTATGATTAACTCACTCCAAGAACAAAAAATTGGACCCATAATGGACATTCCATCCCTTTTATGCTTTGTCTAAACTGATGTATTATCCTCTTCCCAGGATAGAAAAATGGGCAAGCTAAAATTCAGTCTTTGTCTAAATCATTCTGATCTTTAACTGACCCTCAACAGCATTTCCTCAATCGTACTCCAACTTCTCTCTGATTTCTCTCCGTCTGTGAGGAATCATGGGTCTATACCAAATAAGGAAATCTAGGTTGCCAAATCTCAAGAAGTATTCCTCCAAAGGCCTGTGGGTTCCTTCTGAACTTGTTTATTACAGAATACTTTTTCTTATAGAAAACAACGCATTCCCAGATGCACCAATCCTCTGCTTACAAAGTATTTTACAAATATGGGACTTAAGTAGGTTCAATACAAATAATTTAGAAATGAAAGAAGCCTCATTACAGGAGCAATTTATAAGGTTCAAAGCTACAATGACGAAATGAACAGATTTTCAAAACTGCTTCATCAAACTGCTTTAGCATTTTAATCCCAGAGTGTTGAGAAACTATGCTGAAGAATCTGATGAGGAAAAGCTTGCCAAGGATCCCCCCCAAACAGATCTTTCCCTCCAAACATAGGCTCAGAGACAAATGTATTAAGTCCTTTAGCTGGGCCTTGTCTTTCCCTGGACCAAATAGGGCATATCTGTACGGGATTCATTATTTGGTTCAAACAGGAGATTTTAGCTATACATATCATAAATTGTGCATCTTATTAATCATTGCAAGGATTAGAGAGAACTCTATACATGTGTAGGTGAGTGTGACTATATGTAGTGTGTGAAGATGAACAATTTTTTTTTTAATCGACATAGAATTAAGAAAATATATGAGGTCACGTCCTGTTCCTTTTTTTTTTTGAAGGATAAATATGGAGACATTTGTGCAAATGCTGGATGACAACATGAAATTAAGAGCCACTTTTATGTTTATCTGCTCCTCATGTCATCTTTAATGAGAATGGATCTGCTACCACAAAATGGTCTGTGAGCAGACAGACTGGAAAATGGGGTGAGAAAATGCTGCTTTATTTATTCTTCACATTACTTCCCTTCAAATTAAAATTATACCAGCTTTGTCAAGCTTAATCCTGATGCAGATTTCACAATCTTCTAGAAAAGCTCTATTAAAGCTCACAGCTTAAGAGCTTAATAGCTCTGTCACTTATTCTTTGAAAAAATTTTTTCAAAAGGTCTAAAAGCCAGAAAACTGTTTTCATATACACCTTCTTTTGCCATCTATCTCTGTAAAAGACAGGAGAAAAAATTTTGAGGAAAAGGGATCATAATTTTGATTTTTAGAAATGTGATCTCAACAGGTCAACTAGCCTATATTGGTGTCTTAAATAATTTGAGTCAAAACAGTTGCATCTTGATTTCTTCAAGCTAAAGTTGATAAAAGATACTGCATCAATAAATGTCCAAATGGTGCATTTTTTTAATACTAAAGGAAGATCACAAAACACAGTTTGAGTAAGAACCAAACCAGTTGCCTTTGAGTCGATTCTGACTCATGGCAACCCATGTGTGTCAGCGTAGAACTGTACTCCCTACGGTTTTCAAGCACTGATTTTTTTGAAGCAGATTGCCAGATCTTTCTCCCAAGGCACCTCAAAGTGGACTTGAACTTCCAACTTCTCAGTTAACAGCCAAGTGTTTTACCATGTATACCACCAAGGGATGAGCAAGAACCAGACCACTTGAAGAACACGACATGTGCCTGAGGAACTCATTTGCAGGAAGGTCAAAAGGAGCCATACACACAGAACCCTGGAAATCTGAAGAAAACCCTGATCCTGAGCTGTTGGTTCCTGAATATCTGTTTTGGAAATAATGATGCCTGCTTACATAGAGATGGTGGGTTTCCAAATGACTAAAGGCCCCTGCACTGAGCATTTACAATTTTAATTTATATTCACATTTATTCAATACCTTTGAAATGTGATTTACTTAAGGCCATTCAATACCACTGAAATACCTTGATAGCTCTCAAAGTATTACCCATTGCCATCAAGTTTATTCTGACCTCACAGTAACCCCACAGGGTTTCCAAAGCTGAAAATCTTTACGGAAGCAGATTGCCACATCTTTCTCCCTGGAGCAGCTGGTGGACTTGAACCACAGATCTTTAGGTTAGCATCAGAATGCTTTAACTCGCACCATCAGGACTCCTTCTCAAGGTGTTGTTGTTCAGTGCCACTGAGTCAGTTCTGACTCATAGCAACCCCATGTACAACACAATGAAATACTGCCCAGTGTTGCTATGCTTGAGCCCATTGTTGCAGCTACCATGTCAGCCAGCCCATCTCTTTGAGGTCTTCCTGAATATTTCTGAGAATATATTCTAGTGTGGGTAAGAAGAAGGAAAGAATACTGAGGGTTGGGAAAGGGCACTGCTGAAAGACAAATATGATGAATGAGAAACCAAGGGACACCAAAGTCAACCTACAACCCAAATCTCCAGACAAAGTAAATGGTAGCCTGATAAGAAGGGCTGTGGTGTATAGGAACTACCACTGGAGTAAACCTAGTATTTATTAAGGCAGTGTAGGGTAGAGTCTAAGATTGCCAGTTCTGGAGCTAGTGGTTCTTTACTAGCTGTGTTATATCAGGTATATTATTTAACTCTCTGGCCTCGGTTTCCATATCTATAAAATATAAATGACGTTGGCACTTATTTACAGATTTTTGGTGAGGATTAAATGAGTTAATACATCTAAAGTGTTTTGAAAATTGCTTGACACACATGCAATATTTACCAGTATTACATATGATTTTGTTTTTTCCTAATTATAATCCTTCCTAATTTGATGGTCCTATATTTTTGGTTGTAGAAGCTGAGCTTCAGATTAAAGAAATTTGCCTAAGATTACATGCTTATCAGTGGTAAACCTGGGCACACTTTTTATTTCAATAAGTCATACTAGAACTACCAGTTGCCATCAAATTGACTCCCACTTGTGGTGGCCCCATGTATGTCAGAGTAAAACTGTGCTCCACAGAGTTTTTTGTGGCCAATTTTTCAGAAGTAAATTACCAGGAATTTCTTCTAAGGTGCCTCTGAATGGACAAGAACCTACAACCTTTCAGTAAGCAGCAAGTGTGTTGACTGTTTTCACTATCATTTGAAATGTTTAAAATATTTGAATTACATTTTGTACTTTCATCTTACCACAGTGCCTCTATCAGTTTGTTATACTGTGGTGGCTTGCTTGTTGCTGTGATGCTGGAAGCTTTGCCACCAGTATTTCAAATACCAGCAGGGTATTGGACAGGTTTCAGCTGAGCTTCCAAATTAAGACAAATTAGGAAGAATAACCTGGTACTCTACTTCAGAAAAAGTTGGCCGGTGAAAACCTTATGAATAACAGTGGAACATTGTCCGATATAGTGTCAAAAAATGAGCCCCTCAGGTTGGAAGGCACTCAAAATATGACTGCGAAAGAGTTGCCTCCTCAAAGTAGAGTCAACCTCAATGATACGGACTCAAGCTTTTGGGACTTTGCTGATGTGGTATGATTCAGAATGAGAAGAAATAGCTGCAAACTACCGTTAATAATTGGAACCTGGAATGTACAAAGTATGAATCTAGGAAAGTTGGAAGTCATCAAAACTGAAACAAAATGCAAAAAGATCAATATCCTAGGTATTAGTGAGCTGAAATGGGCTGGTATCGGCCATTTTGAATTGGATGAACAGATGGTCTACTATGCTGGGAATGACAAATTGAAGAGGAATGGTGTTGCGTTCATCGTCGAAAAGAACATTTCAAGATCGAACCTAAAGTACAATGCAATAGTGATAGGATAATATCTATATGCCTACAAGGAAGACCAGTTGATACAACTACTATTCAAATTTATGTACCAATCAATAATGCCAAAGATGAGGAAATTGAAGACTTTTACCAACTTCTGCAGTCTGAAACTGATCAAACATACAATCAAGATGCATTGATAATTACTGGTGATTGGAATGCAAAAGTTGGAAACAAAGAAGAAGGAATACCAAAACCAAACCAAACCCACTGCCGTTGAGTCAATTCCAACTCATAGTGATCCTATAGGACAGAGTAGAACTGCCCCACAGGGTTTCCAAGGAGTGCCTGGTTGATTTGAACTGCCAACCTTTTGGTTAGCAGCCGTAGCTCTTAACCACTATGCCACGAGGGTTTCCAGAAGAAGAGGGAAGAGTAGTTGGAAAATATGGCCTTGGTGATAGAAACGATGCTGGAGATTGCATGATAGAATTTTGCAAGACCAACAAATTCTTCCTTGCAAATACCTTTTTTCAACAACATAAACGATGACTATATACATGGACCTCAACAAATGGAATACACAGGAATCAAATTGACTACATTTGTGGAAACAGACGATGGAGAAGCTCAATACCATCAGTAAGAACAAACCCAGGAGAAGATTGCTGAACAGACCATCAATTGATCATATGCAAATTTAGGTTGAAGCTGAAGAAAATTAAAACATGTCCGCAAGAGTCAAAATACGACCTTGAGTATATCGAACCTATATTTGGAAACCATCTCAAGAATAGATTTGATGCATTGAACACTAATGACTGAAGACCAGAGGACTTGTAGGAAGATATCAAGGACATCATTCATGAAGAAAACAAAAGGTTATTAAAAAGACAGAGAAGAAAGAAAATATAAAAATGGATGTCAGAAGAGACTCCAGAACTTGCTCTTGAATGTAGAGTAGCTACAGTGAAAGGAGAGATGACAAAGTAAAAGAGCTAAACAGAAGATTTCAAAGGGTAGCTTGAGAAGACAAAGTAAAATATTATACGGAAATGTTTAAAGACCTGGTTTTAGAAAACCAAAGGAGAAGAATAAACTGGGCATTTCTCAAGTTGAAAAAAGTGAAGAAAAAATTCAAGCCTTGAGTTACAATTCTGAAGGATTCTATGAGCAAAATATTGAATGACGCAGGAAAAATCAAAAGAAGATGGAAGGAATACACAGAGTCACTGCACCAAAAAGAACTGGTAGACATTCAACCATTTCTGGGGGTAGCATATGATCAAGAACCAATGGTACTGAAGGAAGAAGTCCAAGCTGCACTGAAGGCATTGGCAAAAAACAAGGCTTCAGGAATTTACAGAATAACAACTGAGATGTTTCAACAAAGGGTGCAGCGCAGAAGATACTCACTTGTCTATGCCAAGAAATTTGGAAGACAGCTACCTGGCCAACTCACTGGAAGAGATCCATATTTGTGCTCATTCCAAAGAAAAGTGATCCAAAAGAATGCAGAAATTATTGGACAATATCATTAAAATCACACCCAAGTAAAATTCTGCTGAAGGTCATTCGAAAACAGTTGCAGCAGTACATCGACAGGGAACTGCCAGAAACTCAAGCTGGATTCAGAAGAGGATGTGGAATGAGGGATATCATTGCTGACGTCAGCTGGATCCTGGCTGAAAACAGAGAATACCAGAAAGATGTTTACCTGTGTTTTATCGATTATGCAAAGCATTTGACTATGTGGACCATAACAAAGTACGGATAACATTGCAAAGAATGGGAATTCCAGAACACTTATTTGTGTTCATGAGGGACCCCTACACATATCAAGAGACAGTCATTCGAACAGAACAAGGGGATCCTCTGTAGTTTAAAGTAAGGAAAGGTGTGTGTCATGGTTATATTCTTTCACCACACCTATTCAGTCTGTATGCTGAGCAAATAATCCAATAACCTGGACTACATGAAGAAGAATGTAGCATCAGGATTGGTGGAAGACTCATTAACAACCTGTGATATGTAGATAACACAACCTTGCTCACCAAAAGCTGAGAGTACTTGAAACACTGATGACTATCAAAGATTACAGCCTTCAGTATTGATTACACCTCAACATAAAGAAAACAGAAATCCTCATGATTGGACCAATAAGCAACATCATGATAAATGGAGAAAAGATTAACATTGCCAATGATTTCATTTCACTTGGATCTACAATCAACACCCATGGAAGCAGCTGTCAGGAAATCAAAACAATGCATTGCATTGGGCAAATCTGCTGTAAAAGACCTCTTTAAAGTATTAAAAAGCAAAGATGTCACTTTAAGAAGTAAGGTGAGCCTGACCCAAGCAATGATATTTTCAATCCCCTCACGTGCATAAGAAAGCTGGATAATGAATAAGGAAGACTGAAGAATTGATGCCTTTGAATTATGATGTTTGTGAAGAATATTGAATATACTATGGACTGCCAGAAGAACAAACAAGTGGGTCTTAGAAGAAATACAGCCAGAGTGCTCCTTGGAAGTGAGGATGGTGAGATTCATCTAACATATTTTGGACATGTTATCATGAGGGACCGAGAAGAAAACTCAAATATTTTCCACTGAAATGAGCGATAGAAAAGTGGAAAGTCAAACCTGTCAAAGGCAAACAATTTGCAAGACCTGGAAAAACAAGGCAGTTCCACTGAGTTCTCGCTCACACTGATTTCCCTGTGAGAATGCCTTCTTTGTACTCAGGGAATCAGAAATTTATAGCTGTTCTGAGAGATAGTAGATTCTGTTTTCTGCCACAGCATGCATATTCAGAGTGGTATACTATAGATCGCACTGGGAGATACACCCATTCAAAGACAGGAGAGCCCTGGGATAATCACCACTGATAGATACAATGCGGGAAAAGAAGGGTGTAAAGTGTTCATTCAACATGTACTGAGTGTATATGGGAGGCCTACCATATGTCAGACACTGTTCTAAGTGCTGGGAAACAAGACTGGCCAAAATTAGTGTTATTCCTGACCCATGGACCTTACAGTTGGGAGCCGGTGGATGGAGTGTAAAGGTGAATGATGACATCAGCCAAATAATCACCCAAGTTGATGCAAATCTGTAACAGTAATAAGTGCTACAAAAGAGAATTATATCATGCTTTGAGAGCACACAAAACCATGATTTCACTTAGTCAAGGAGATGAGGGACATTTCTCTTAAAAGCGACCCTTGAATTGTTATAAGAAGGGTGAGCAGGAGTTAGCTGTGTGAAGATGGAAAAAAATAACCAGCATTCCACGCATAGAAAATAGCAGATGCAAGGATCTCATGGAGGGAGGGAGCTTGGAGTATCTAAGTAAATGAAAGGGCACCATGTGGCTGGGGAAAAGAGAGAATGAGGAAGGAAAAGATGGAGAATGAGACGAGTCTGGAGAGGCTGGCAGTGGCCAGGGCAGGCAGGGCTTTGAAGACCATAGTAAAGACCTAAAATTTATCCTAAGAGCAATAGGAAGCTATGGAAAATGTAATATCCACAGTAGATTAAAAGGCCTTTCAACAGGAATGGCGTGGCATTATCATCTAGGAAGCGTCTCGAAAGGCCAGAAGCCCAATTTAGCTTTGCAAGCGTGGTGGCTAAAGAGTACCCAGTGAAAGTACCCAGTAAGTAAGTACCCAGTGAAACACATGTCCTACACCAATAGATTAAACACCTCCAAAATAATTGGTTCACTGAGGACATGAAATACGCACCTGTTAACAACTCGGACTGAACTTTGTTATGAGAAAAGGTGAGTTCCAGGTCACCCCTGAGATCTCCTCTCCGGAGGATCCTCCCAGACCATTGGAAGACTGCCAAGCCTCCTGTGCTCTGATCCTGCCATTTTACCCCATAAACCAACCAACCAACCCACTGCCATTGAGTCGATTCCAACTCATAGCGACCCTATAGGACAGAGTAGAACTGCCCTGTAGAGTTTCCAAGGAGCGCCTGGCAGATTCAAACTGCCAACCTTTTGGTTAGCAGCCATAGCACTTAATCACTATGCCACCAGGATTTCCATTTTACCCCATAAGTGCTATTAAAACTTCCATGCGTGTTATGACTGTGTGGGCAGTCTTCTTGTTTTCCACCATCCTTTCACCACAACAGGGGAAGCATCTAATCAGGAAAAGCAATCCTGATCGATAATGCAGGGGAATGACACGAGCACACTTGCTTTTCCAAACGATTCCCCAGACTGCCTAACAAGAACAGACTTGGTGTTTCTTACTTCTAAACGCCCAAGTGGATAACAGAAAAGTTTTCTGAGGGACAGCAAGCTGGCTTAAGAAGCTTAAGTTCCAAACATATACCTGCTGTGTCTCTGATTTGTCAGGATGCAAGTAATAGAAACAAAGGTTCACCTTTATCATCATCATCATCATAGTCCAAGATCAAAAGAAAACCTAGCTCCAACAAATGCTTCCCAAAAGTCATGCAGCTGTGTTCTAATGTGCCTCTGGGTATAGACACTAGTGCCAACCACAGTGACAGAGGATATGCTCAGAGAAAAGCAACACAAATTAACTCTGGCAGTTATTTGACTCATTTTCCAGAATCCATCTCAAAAACAACAGCATGTTTCAGTAACCAAAGAGGATGGAAAATCCTGGCAACTCGCAAAGTTGCTGCTGGACCTGTAGCAAACATGCCATGTTTAGTAGCACTGCCCCTTGAATACGTTTTCAATGCTTGCATGGGAACATCTGTGTTTACATCAGGGAATATGAAATACAGGCACAATAGAGAAATGACTCAATAGGATTAAAGAGCCAGAATCACAGTTTAATGTGGCCTTTAATAACAAAGAGGGGGCCAAATCACATGACTGGTAGTTACAAAATGAGTAAACACACTGGAATCAAAATAAAAACCAACTTGGACAATAAAGAAAAATCCTTGAGTATTAGCGATGCAATTACATGCTTAGTGTGTCTCCTTTTCTATCCTTCAAACATATGTGCTTATTTAGGAGAATGAGTAGGAAGAATTTACATAAAGAAATGAGCAGTGACAGAGGGCATAATCTTGTTCTCATAAGCAGAGAACGTAGTGACAGCCCATAAAATGAAAAGAAAGCATATGGAAATCTCTGACGTCTGAGCTAAAGCGAAACGGAGCATTGAAGGATTAGGTGATGGACAGAATAACAGCCCCTAGAGCTGACCTTAGGTAATGATCAGAATCCCAAACAAGCAGACTCCATGTGATTAAACCTGCTGTTGACAACATGCGAGAGATGATACAAGCATGCCTACGGCCGAAGAAAGAACACTGGGGTTACCATCAGAACTCAGCTAAAGGGACCACAGATTAAAGAACCCAGTGTGGTTTTACTACTTCTCACGACTCAAGTTTCAATAGCATACACAAATATATTAAAGGTAGCAATTTTGCTTAAGGTGCAGAGAAGATAAAAATCATACGCTGTAATAATTAATGTGATTTTTTTTCCAGTTTTCTCATCCAAATGGACTGTGCTGAGTTGCTCAAATGATTACTAAAAAATTAATTGCAATTTTCTGTTCACAGATCCATCAGCGTCTGTCCTTAGCCAACCATGCCAGCCATATTCATCAGAGTATGGGGACATATGAAGAAATGGCTGATCCTTGCATTAAAAAACCTATTGCCATTTGCATCAATTCTGACTCATAGTGACCCTACAGGATAGATAAAACAGCCCCATAGGGTTTCCAAGGCTGTAAATCTCTGTGGCCTCCACGTGTCTGTCAGTTTGTCATACTGTGGGGGCTTGAGTGTTGCTGTGATGCTGGAAGCTATGCTACCAGTATTGAGATAGCAGCAGGGTCACCCATGGAGGACAGGTTTCAGCTTAGCTTCCAGACTAAGACAGACTAGGAAGAAGGACCTGGCAGTCTACTTCTGAAGAGCATTAGCCAGTGAAAACCTTATGAATAGCTGTGGAACATTGTCTGATATAGTGCTGGAAGATTAGCCCCCCAGGTTGGAAGGCACTCAAAAGATGACTGGGGAAGAGCTGCCTCCTCAAAGTAGAGTTGACCTTAATGACGTGGATGGAGTAAAGCTTTCGGGACCTTCATTTGCGGATGTGGCACGGCTCAAAATGAGAAGAAATAGCTGCAAACATCCATTAATAATTGCAACCTGGAATGTACAAAGTATGAATCTAGGAAAACTGGAAACCGTCAAAAATGAAATGGAACACATAAACATCAATATCCTAGGTGTTAGTGAGCTGAAATGGACTGGTATTGGCCATTTTGAATTGGACAATCATATAGTCTACTATGCCGGGAATGACAACTCGAAGAGGAATGGTGTTGCATTCATCGTCAAAAAGCACATTTCAAGGCCTATCCTGAAGTACAATGCCATCAGTGATAGGATAATATCCATACAACTACAAGGAAGACCAGTTAATAGGACTATTATTCAAATTTACACACCAACCACTAGAGCCAAAGATGAAGAAATACGAGATTTTTATCAGCTGCTGCAGTCTGAAATTGATCGAACATGCAATCGAGATGCATTGATAATTACTGGTGATTTTAATGCAAAAGTTGGAAACAAAGAAGAAGGATCAGTAGTTGGAATATGGCCTTGGTGACAGAAACGATGCTAGACATTGAATGATAGAATTTTGCAAGACGAAGGACTTCTTCATTGCAAATACCTTCTTTCACCAGTGACTATACACATGGACCTTATCAGACGGAACACACAGAAATCAAATTGACTACATCTGTGGAAAGAGACGATGGAAAAGCTCAATATCATCAATCAGAACAAAGGCAGGGGCCGACGGTGGAAGAGACCAACAATTGCTCATATGCAAGTTCAAGCTGAAACTGAAGAAAATCAGAGCAAGTCCACAAGAGCCAAAATATGACCTTGAGTATATCCCACCTGAATTTAGAGACCATCTGAAGAATAGATTTGATGCATTGAACATTGGTGACCGAAGACCGGACGAGTTGTGGAATGACATCAAGGACATCATACATGAAGAAAGCAAGAGGTCACTGAAAAGACAGGAAAGAAAGAAAAGGCCAAGACGGATGTCGGAGGACACTCTGAAACTTGCTCTTGAATGTCAAGCAGCTAAAGCAAAAGGGAGAATTGATGAAGTAAAAGAACTGAACAGAAGATTTCCAGTGGTGGCTCAAGAAGACAAAGTCTTATAATGACATGTGCAAAGAGCTGGAAATGGAAAACCAAAAGGGAAGAACATGCTCGGTGTTTCTCAAGCTGAAAGTACTGAAGAAAAAATTCAAGCCTCAAGTTGCAATAGTGAAGGATTCTATGGGGAAAATATTAAATGATGCAGGAGGCATCAAAAGAAGATGGAAGGAATACACAGAGTCATTTTACCAAAAAGAATTAGTCAACGTTCAACCATTTCACAAGGTAGCATATGATCAGGAACCGACGGTACTGAAGGAAGAAGTCCAAGCTGCTCTGAAGGCATTGGCAAAAAACAAGGCTCCAGGAATTGATGGAATATCAACTGAGATGTTTCAACAAACGGAGGCAGCGCTGGAGGTGCTCACTCGTCTATGCCAAGAAATGTGGAAGACAGCTTCCTGGCCAACTGACTGGAAGAGATCCGTATTTATGCCTATTCCCAAGAAAGGCGATCCAACCGAATGTGGAAATTATAGAACAATATCATTAATATCACAAGCAAGCAAAATTCTGCTGAAGATCATTCAAAAACGGCTGCAGGAGTACATCTACAGGAAACTACCAGAAATTCAGGCAGGTTTCAGAAGAGGATGTGGAACCAGGGATATGATTGTTGATGTCAGATGGATCCTGGCTGAAAGCAGAGAATACCAGAAGGATGTTTACCTGTGTTTTATTGACTACGCAAAGGCATTCGACTGTGTGGATCATAACAAACTTTGGATAACATTGCGAAGAATGGGAATTCCAGAACACTTAATTGTGCTCATGAGGAACCTGTACATAGATCAAGAGGCGTTGTTCAGACAGAACAAGGGGATACCGATTGGTTTAAAGTCAGGAAAGGTGTGCATCAGGGTTGTATTCTTTCACCATACCTATTCAATCTCTATGCTGAGCAAATAATCCGAGAAGCTGGATTATATGAAGAATGGGCATCGGGATTGGAGGAGGACTCATTAACAACCTGCAATAAGCAGATGACACAGCCTTGCTTGCTGAAAGGGAAGAGGACTTGAAACACTTACTAATGAAGATCAAAGACCACAGCCTTCAGTATGGATTGCACCTCAACATAAAGAAAACAAAAATCTTCACAACTGAAACAATGAGCAACATCATGATGAACAGAGAAAAGATTGAAGTTGTCAAGGATTTCATTTGACTTGGATCCACAATCAACAGCCATGGAAGCAGCAGTCAAGAAATCAAAAGATGCATTGCATTGGGTAAATCTGCTGCAAAGGACCCCTTTAAAGTGTTGAAGAGCAAAGATGTCACCTTGAAGACTAAGATGCGCCTGACCCAAGCCATGGTATTTTCAATCATATCATATGCATGTGAAAGCTGGACAATGAATAAGGAAGACTGAAGAAGAGTTGATGCCTTTGAATTGTGGTGTTGGCAGAGAATATTGAATATACCATGGACTGCCAGAAGAACGAAGAAATCTGTCTTGGAAGAAATACAACCAGAATGCTCCTTAGAAGCAAGGATGGCGAAACTGCCTCTTACATACTTTGGACATGTCAGGAGGGATCAGTCCCTGGAGAAGGACATCATGCTTGGCAAAGTACAGGGTCAGTGGAAAAAAGGAAGATCCTCAATGAGGTGGATTGACACAGTGGCTGCAACAATGGGCTCGAGCATAACAATGATTGTAAGGATGGCACAGGACCGGGCAGTGTTTCGTTCTGTTGCCTATGGGGTCACTATGAGTCAGAACCGATTTGATGGCACCTAACAACAACAACAACAAATCTCTGTGGAAGCAGACTCCACGTCTTTTTCCTGTGGAGTGCTTTTACCACTGTGCCACCAGAACTCCTTGACCCTTGCACTAAAAAAAAAAAAAAACTAGGCCCCACAAATTATGTAACTGGTCATGCACTTACTGTCCTGTAAACTGCCTGCCTACAAAGCAGTAAGTTTGGTGCCAAAGAATAACACTATGTTTAAGACATAGCCTCAGTACTGAAAAATTTATCATCTAGAAATAGAAACAAGTTCAGACTAATCTGACAGAGACTGGAGAAACCCCAAGAATATGGCCCCTGGACTCACTTTTAATTCAGTACTGAAGTCACTCCTGAGGTTCACTCTTCAGTCAAAGATTAGACAGGTCCATAAAACAAAACAAAACTAAATGGGCACACCAACTCAGGGGCAAGGATGAGAAGGCAGGAGGGGGAAGGAAAGCTGGTAACAGGGAACCCAGGGTCGAGAAGGGTAGAGTGTTGTCATGCCGAGGGGGGTGGCAACAAATGTCACAAAATGATATGTGTATTAATTTTTTAATGAGAAACTAATTTGTTCAGTAAACCCTCATCTAAAATACAATAAAAAATTAAGTTAAATTTAAAAAGAACAAAAAGAAAGAAGTTTAAATTATTATAAAACAAGTAGAAAATGAGACATGCAGTAGATATGAGGCCCCAGAGGAAGAGAAAGTTTACTTCTGGATGGATAAGGTCAGTGTCTGTGGAAGGAGCTTTTAGCTGGATCTGAAGAGAGGCATTTGAACACGGATGATGGCGAAGATAGGCAGAGAAGCAGTGTGCCGTGCAAAAGCATTGGAAAGCATGAGTGCATGGAATTATTTGGTTTGCTTGGGATAAAAAGATATCAGGTTGAAAAAGTAGGTTGGTATTGGCCGTGGGAGGATCTTGAATATCTAGCTGATAAGGTTGTAAATAATTCAACAGGACTTTGGAGCCACTAAAGGGCTTTAAAAAAAAAAAAAAAGTGCCACAGAGGAGTCCTGGTGGCACAGGTTAAGTGCCTGGCTGCTAACTAAAAGGTCAGTGATTCAAGCTCACCAGCTGCTCTACAGGAGAAAGATGTGGCAATCTGCTTCCCTAAAGATTACAGCCTTGGAAACCCTATGGGGTAGTTCTACTCTGTCCTGCAGGGTTGCTATGAGTCAGAATCCACTTGATGGGAACGGGCTTGGTTTGGTTTGGTAGAGATAACCAGTGGGTTACACTCTACTTTAAGGAAGATTAAAGTTGGCCCCAGGCAATGACGGTAATCCTATCGTTTCTCAAGAAGCTAGGACTACAGTCAAGAACAATGTGGACGCGATGTTTAACTGAGTAGACACATGCAAAGTGACAACAAAATTAGCACCTACCTATTTTTTTTTTCAATTGAACCAGTTAAACTCTACCTGCTTTTATCTGATGTACAGATACTGTTTACTCACTCTGAAGAGCCAACTTAAAGCAAACAAAGGCAGCACTGAGAATACTACAAAAACAAATGTCTATTCAAGCTCATTAAAAAAAAAAAAGTGTAATAGCTTCATCTCTGAAATAGTTTCCCTAAAAAAATACTGTAGTTCTTATTTAGAGTCACACAGAACAGCATTGGACTTGGTCCATTTCCCTGCAAAAACAAACTTACGGAAGCTGAAATCAGCATCATTTAATCATTTCACTGGCAACCAACTGAGGTCTTTTTCTCTGTTAGAGACGCATCAGAAGAAAATAATAATTCTTGTACTTCAGGACTTAGAAAATGAGTATTCTATCTGGAGCCCTGGTGATGCAGTGGTTAAGAGCCCGGCTGCTAACCAAAAGGTCGGCAGTTTGAATTCACCAGCCATTCCTTGGAAACCCCATGGGGCAACTCTACTGTGTCCTCTAGGGTTACTATGTGTCAGAATCAACTCAACGGTAACCAGTTTGGTTTTCTGTGGTTTATCTATCAGTCTATCTGTCCATCTATCTATCATCTATCTATCTCAGCAGGATAATTTAATTCTCTTGCAAACCATCCTAAAATCCAAATAAAAATTTACATTTCTACCTCTCATCCAAATGTTTCATCCAAACACATTGAGGGGGAAAAATATACCCTGCTGATAAAGTAATATTTCAGTATATTATTACTTGATATCAGATTAGAATTTTTTTTATCCCTTTAGCAGGAATATAAAGGGAAGGTTTTAAATGGAAATGAAAAATGTATAAAAGATGAACCAGAAACAAAATTAATTAACCACACGAAATACCCAAGTACGGAATATTAAAATTGAATCTTAAGGCAAGTCCATAGATAGCTGTTAAGATATATCACTGAAACAAAAGGTGAATTTCATTTTTTTAGTCCATTTTTACCATTTATTTACCAAAAATGAAAATACAAAACAAAAAAGCCAATATTCTAGCTCTCAAAAATAAAATCTTGATCAGTGTTACACACCCCTTTATCTCACATAACCCATGCATCATTATTGTATTAATGGTTCTGTTTCAAAAGAAAAAAATACAAAATAACTACTTTTTGGAAAAAAAAAGTCAGCAGAATTGTCAACGTTCTTTTCAATAATAAAATAATACAATTTCTTTAAAACAAAATAGGCTTCAAGATATAAAAATTAATTTCAGCAAATATCATGTGCATTCAGAAGAAATGAAAAGGTGGCTTTTTACTCCGAATTTCCTTCCTATATTAAGTTCTTATGGTAATAGATAATATTAAGAAAAGAAAAAGCTTTTGAAATTTCAGAACTGTAACATTAAATGAATTTAATTTGGGGAATTAAACTCAGGATTAAAGGATAATAAGTTTCTTCTTGGAAATTTTCCATCTTAGTAGTCTGACCTTTAATATCAAACCTCACACAACAAGGGATGGCACAACCTTACAATGTGGGTCAGTTTAGAGGCGGTACAATAAGTACGTTATACAATAAATAGTTAGAGATGAATGCGATGTTCTTTTTTATTCAAGAAAATTCTCATTTGTTTTTCTGAGCCGAACTCCTCTGTTGAGATAATTATCAGTAGCAGAATAATATATGTGATGAGTCTCTGAAGTTCTGACTTAATCACATATGAAAATTGGTGTTGGAAATATAAAGAAGCCAGTCCGAGCATGCTATTAAGACTGAGATATGGACAGGAAGTCTTCACTGCACTATAATTTGCGATAGAAGAATCAACGGGCAATCAGTGCTCTCAAAAGGAGGAAAGAAAGCATCCTACCTTTTTAAAAATTCCATATACTCGGTGTGCTTGATGAGCCCTGTTCTCATCATTATTGTTTGAAAACATTGTCGATCAATGGCCCAGAGTTTCACATTTACAAGAGCTGGAAAAAAAGAAAAAGAAAACAAACAGGGATAAATTAATTAGAGAATTTCAAATGTGAACATCCTCCTACAGAAGAGATGAGTCATTCATGGGACGCATGAAAGTGATTAACCTTTTACACACATTTGAAGCTAATACTATACTGCTGTGCTATTCTGTTAAAAAGGTAGGTATGCTTATAGGCAAAATGTAGTTCATAATTTTCCATACTAGTATTATTTTCTAATAAGAAGGTCCCTGTTGCTCTTAGGCTCCTAAGGGGATGAGAGTATCTAAGTACACATTGAAAACATTGAATAATTTCAAGACCAAATATAATGGGAATCACATGGAAAGAAAGAAAAATGCACAAGTAATAACACTCCCTGGTAACTACCCCCCCCCAAAAAATCTGGTGTTAATAACTCATATGATCATATTTTAATTGTAAAACATAGGGGTAAAATTTCAATTTTCAGGTTCTGGGGTGAATTTAATAATAGAAATAATAATTACACAGCCATTTCTATACAAAGCTAATTTTACAAATTATAACCTGTGCCCAAAGTTACCACATGAAGTTGTATTAGATAGGTTTTTGCAATTTTAATTTCTAGTCCTCCACATCACTACCTTTGACAATGCATAATTAAGCGTTGAAACCAAATACTACAGAACTTCACCACTGGAATGATCTATTAAGCACATGACTAATAGACAAGTTTTAGGAAATGATAAAAAGACACATAGTATTTGACAGAGCTGTGTATCAAGGCTATTCAGCTTTAAAAGATGAGCATACTAAAAGTCTTGGCAATTGAATCTGTGTGAAGAAGGTATGGGAGATTTATTATTATACTCTTCGTTCTGCTGTTGTGCATGTTTACAAATCTTCATAAAAGAAAATATTTTAAGTCAGCACATGCACTAAACAAAGCCAATTCACATATAACATGGGGGATGGGGTAGAGAAAGGGTATGTAGGGTGTGATCAAGACCATTGAAAGGAACCCGGATGTAGATAATGAGCCTAACATAGAAAGACGTAAAAGAATGCAATTTTCTCTTCTTCACAGGCTTCAGACTAAACCCAGTGAATCTAATGGATCAAGATTTGTGGGTGTGGAAGGAGAATAATTAGGCCACGTGTGTGCATCTTGCAGCAGAGTAAGGAGTAACACACAGAGGAAAAGGGGAGAAAGAAGATAAAAGAAGTATCATACTCCAGAGAAAGCCCCTATCTTTGAATTTTACCTACTTTTCCTTTGAGAAAATTGTGAGGCTAAGCAACTACAGCATAACTTCTCACCTGACCAGCTCTTAATTGGAGAAGAAAGGTACTAATTCAAGTAGAAAAAAACAAAGCAGCAAGGACTGGTGTGTGAATGGTTCCATCCCAAATATCGATTAAAAACTGATAGTCCAACAACAAACAAACAAACTCATCTTATAGGTATTCTCAGGCCATATTCTAGTCCCTGTGCTGAATCCAGGCTCTTTTCCAGAATACCTGTTTACTTGACACAAACCACAGCCATGAAGTCCTGGGATAATCATGACAAGATTCATAAGATGTGGAACTGAAAGTAGGACATTAAAAGATGATAGAAGGTGAGCTAGAAGAAAGACGGACAAACGGGTGACTGGGTGCAGAAAGGTTATAACCAGAGCACAGCTGGGAACAAGCTGGGGCTGCTAGAGTTTGCTCAGAGAAAAAGACAGACAGAAATAGCCGAGATTTCTGTAGAGGAGCTATATAGTTTAAGAGTAAGTTTACACAGGGTCCTGAAAGCCAGGCTGATGAATCAAGAATTTATTTGACAGACAACAGAAAGTTATTGGAGACGCTATAAAAAAAACAAACTAAGCAAAACCAAGGACCAATATTTAAAATAATATACCATGGATACATCATAATTTTTTTTAACGCCAATAAGCAAAAATAAATACATAATTTTTTTCTGTATTCATCATCATTTTTAATAGTTCCTAGGTATTTCATGGTATAGATATGCCTCCCCTTGAAGGACAGAGTAGGATGCTCCAACCAATTTTGCCATTTTCTTAATAAAAAATATCAGCAATAAAAATAATTGTAATTATTGTATATATTTTTAAATGCCCCTTAAATAAGTTCTTAGAAGTGGAATGGAATGTCTAACTGAAGTAAGCACACATACCTTTTAAGGCTTTGCCCTCCAAAAAGACTTAATAAATGTATACCCTCAACACCAGTATATTAAGGTTTTAGGACAGGCTCTTAAACAGAGAGATGACATGATCAACATTATGTCTGAGAAAGACTAACCTGGGAGGGCTATAAACTGTATTAAAAGGTACCTGAGTTATGCAAAGTACAGACCAAAAAGGGTGCTGTCAAATAATAATTTATGTAAAAACCATAGGGCAGAGTAGTCCTATGATGAAAGCTCTGCGTGAGGAAAATTGATCTGGTAGTAGGTCGTGTACATAGTTTCAAACAAGGAGAGATGAGCAGGAAGTACAGAGCCACAGTAATTTGGGAGTCAAATGAGGAAGGTCTTCATGAAGATCGTAGCAATAAGAACAAAGGCTTAGTATGTGTGCCTGTGTGCATGAGTGTGTATCTGTGTGTGTGCGTGTCTGTGATTGTGTGTTGGGAACAGGGAAAAAAAGAAAGATATGTGATCAAGCTGTCTGCAGTGTTTTCAGCTTGAGATGACACCTCGAGCCCATGCCTCTTTCCAGGTGTCTCCTGATCAACAGCCTCCCTTTGTCCTATGAATCTCTACAGCTATTTTTACCTGTATCACTCACTGGCACTTAGCACACGGTCTCCTATAGTGTTAATTATCTCCCATATGTCTACATCATGTTTCCTCAGATAAGTTTGTACATCCCTTCAGAGAAAAGGCCCTGTCTCAACTCTTATAACATTCCCCACCCTCCCCACCACAGAAATTAGCTTTTCATTTAATAAGCATTGGATATATTTGTTGATGAATTAAATTTATATATATATGAAATTCCCTTGCACAAAAGATTATATGCTCGGGTGGTCCCAGTGTTACACTACAAAGTCTACAGTGAATTTACAGATATTATAAGCCATGTATTCAAAAATGACCTCTAAAAAATTCACAGGATTTATTTTATCTTTTGGCTGATTTGGTATTGAAATGTCCCTAAGTAAAACTTGGTGTGCATTTCAGATATTTTGCACGATAATGAACATGGCTTGATGAGATTCCCAGTTTGTTCATAACCTTGGCCAAGATGCCAGAACCTTTTTTTATATTAGGCCAATATACATATTAGGTAAATCAGCATTTTACAGACGAGCAAGCATGACTAATAATCACCTTGCCTTCTTATCAAAAATGTGGTTGCAGTGGAATTATGGTCAACATCTTGCTTATTAAACAGCCTGCTAGAATACAAGTCTGTTGCTTTCATAACTTAAAGAGACTATTAAAAAAATCTATTTATCCTTGATCTTAAGTGGTGTATTAATCTCTGTAGGGAGTAAGCACTTCACAAATAAAATTCCTGTGATTTTCACAGTGATTAGTGAAGGCATAAAACAGAGAAAGTGTTGGGAGGGTATTTTCCTTTTTGTTCAAGTATGTATCGAAAACTCTGCTGATGCATTTATCATATTCTCAGGTTAAGGCTATGTTCCACTTAGTGGAAAGCACACAAGCTCCCATTAGTCAGATCTCTTAAGTGCACGAATACATTAAGAGTACATAACCTAAACAAACTCATTGCGACAGAGTCAATTCCAACTCATAGCAACCCTATAGGACAGAGTAGAACTGCCCCATAGGGTTTCCAAGGAACGGCTGGTAGATTAGAACTGCTGACCTTTTGGCTAGCAGCCAAGCTCTTAACCATTAAGCCACCAGGCACAAGTATATTAAGAACACCTACCACACAGAAAACAATTGGCATTCATTTATGGGGTACCAAGATTACAGAAAAAAGAACCCTACAATTCGGTGATACTAGGAGATCATGAAATCTGTATTTAGCTTTAGTTCTACTGAAGAATTTAATTTATCTGTAGTCTGATTCAAATTTCTTTGGTTTACTGAGAAGTCATGTATGAGTATAAAGCACTTAGAGGTACAAATATATATTTAGTTCATAATTATTTTACACCAATATGGCAGACCCTGGTGCTAGATGTAAGGAACAGAAAACAAAATTACAGCTCCTGCTCTCAAGAAATGTATGGTCAGCTTATAGAAGTCGACAAACTATACTCTGGACCAAATCTAGCCCATGGTCTATTTCTGTATGGCCCACTAGCTAAGAATGGGTTTTATATCATTTAAATGGTTGAAATTTTTTTTAAAAAAAGAAGAATTTTGTGACACATGAAAAATAGTTCAGTGTTAATGAATAAAGTCTTATGGGAAGGCAGTCGCACCCATTTATTTACCTATTGTCGTGGATTGAATTGTGTCCCCCAAAAATATCTGTCAGCTTGGCTAGGTCACGAGTCCCTTGTATGATTTTACGATTGTCTACCATTTTATCTTCTGATGTGATTTTCTGTGTTGTAAATCCCACCACTATGATGTAATAAAATGGATTAGCGGCAGTTATATTGATGACGTTTACAAGATTAGATTGTGACTTAAGCCAATCTCTTCTGAGATATAAAAGAGAGACGCGAACAGAGAGAATTGGGAACCTCCTACCACCAAGAAAGCAGCACCGGGAGCAGAGTGTGTCCTTTGGACCTGAAGCTCCTGTGCTGAGATGCTTCCAGACCAAGGAAAGACTGATGACAAGGACCTTCCTCCAGAACTACAGAGACAGAAAGCCTTCCCCTGGAACTGGTGCCCTGAATTTGGACTTCTAGCCTATTGGTATGGTGAAAGAATAAACTTCTCTTTGTTAAAGCCATCCACTTGTGGTATTTCTGTTATAGCAGCACTAGATAACTAAGACACTTATCATCTCTGGCTATTTTCTTTCATGCTGCAACAGCAGAGTTGAGAGATGAAATAAGAAGGGAAGGGGAGGGGAGGGCAGGAGAAGAAAGGAGAAAGGGAAGGGAAAGATGCTCAGTTAGTAGGATCTTGTAATAATCCCTGTAGGCAAATTATGGTGGTGGCAATGAAGGTGATGAGTTAGATGAATTAGAAGGATATCAAAAAGCTTGAACACATACAACACGTCAAGGAGAGAGAATTTGACCATAACACCCAGCTTTCTGGCATAGACATATAAATGAAATAAAGAAATGCAATAATGAATGTTGCATCCATATTATTCAAAAGTACAGATGGCAGTGTATTTTTTAAAAATAACTATTTTTAAGTGTGAGAACAATGCACATCATAAGCTAACTTAAGTAATGAGCCAAATGAGCATGTAATTTTCTTTTATTTCTACATTATAAATATCAAATTATATCTGCAAAATATGTCCTTTTGCCCAAGTCCACTCAGAGGTGCTTCTGAAGAAAAGTCAGGAGATCTACTTTGGAAAACAAACAAGCAAAAAACAGCCATTGAAAACTCTATGGAGCAGTCCTATCTGACACACTTGGGTCACCATGAATCAGAATTGACTAGTAGCCTAAAATTTCTTAGGACTATTCTAGAATCACTTGGGCCACTGATACTTGCACACTAGAAATAAATGTGCCAGATTTCTGTGAGTCCCAAGACAAACACTTTAATGTCCAGATAACTTTGGGAATGTTAATAGGACCAAGATGAAAAGTCACAAAAATTATCAAATGTCAGCCAAAGGAATCTTATGTTTTGGAGGCAATTTTTCCTTGTATAAAAGTTGATCAGATGGATTCATATGATTAGATTACTAAATAAAATGTGTTTCATAGTTATTATTTTGCTTGTTTTTTACTTCCATAAGCCCCAAACAAGTATTTAAAAAGGAAATACTCATGTACCTGAAGTTTCTAAGGCAGAGGTCAAATTCCATAGGGAGGCATTGGTAGCATTTTCCAGGTCTTCCCCAACCTCCTTTCCAGCCTTGAATCTGCCCTCTGGAACTCAAGCTTAAGCTTGTCTAATCCCATGTCCTCGTTCACAATGGTCCTTAAATCTAGAATGACTTTCTCCCCAATTGTCTCCTAAAGCTCTCACTCATCCTTCCAAAGCAGAGCTCAATATGGCTTTTGTTTGTTTTTGTTTTAACTTTTCAGAGCCTTTCAAACAAAAGTCTTTGCAAGCTTGTTTGTATTATCCTAGCCCTTGATTCTCTTAAATCTGAACTGTGCAATTATGATAGCCACTAGCCATGTGTGAGGAGGCCCTGAGTGGAGCAAATGGTTAAGCACTCGACCACTAGCTGAAAGGTTGGTGGTTTGAACCCACCCAGAGGTGCCTTGGAAGACAGCCCTGAAAGGTCACAGCTTTGGAAACACCATGGAGCAGTTCTACCCTGTACTCATGAGGTTGCCATGAGTCAGAAATGACTGGACAGCAACAAACAATAACAACAAAGCCATGTGTGAATGTTGAGCACTTGACATGAGGCTAGTGTGAAATGAGATGTACTCTGTATGTAAATAACAGGTAGGATTTGGAAGACTTAGTATGAAAAAAGAAAAGAAAATATCTCATTAATAATTTTTATACTAATTATATGTTAAAATATTATGATTTTAGATATATTTGGGTATATAAAAACATACTATTAAAATGAAGTTCACCAGTTTCTTTTCACTTTTTTAATCTGACTACTGGAAAATTCAAAATGGCATATGTTGCACACAAGACATTTTACGGGGCAGCGCTACTTTAGAAGACCACTATTCATGTTAACTATTTATTGTAAACCCTGGTAGCGTAGTGGTTAAGTGCTATGGCTGCTAACCAAAGGGCTGGCAGTTCGAATCTGCCAGGCGCTCCTTGGGAACTCTATGGGGCAGTTCTACTCTGTCCTATAGGGTCGCTATGAGTCGGAATCAACTCGACAGCCCTGGGTTTGGTTTTTGGGTTTGGTATTTGTTTGCATGCTTCTCTTATTCTCCATTAAACTAAAAAAAAAAAAAGATGATAGATAGAAAGAGTTAATCAAATATTTTTGAAATTGAATTTTCAGGTGAATCAAACGTTTTGTCTAAATACATTTTCTCTTCTACTTCCTGGGAAAATGACTCACAGACTCTTATAATCTCTATCAGGAAAGGAATGGTATTCAATTTGAGGTTAGTCTAAGCTTCTTGTCCCTGTAGAGAAGCATTAGTTGAGTTTTCTGGTACAGGTTTCAGAGTAATTTATCTCTCCTCAAGTCAGCTCCTGTTCTTCAGGACGTCTGAAAAGACAGTACATAGGTCTCATTTAAAACTTTCTGCTCATCTATGCTCTCTCTAAATGGGCTAAAAGCTTTTGAGGGCTTAGTGCAGGAGGAAGGACAGAGAAAAGCATCATCGTCTTACACTCCTACCCCACCTTCAACACTTAGCAGAACCAACTCATACCACAGATGCTTTATCATATGTTCAAGGCATTCCAGAAGCCTATTCTACCCCTCATCGCTTGATGCTTTGATTCTCTATCATCACTCAGACACTTAGTATGACAGAATCAGAGGCTTGAAAGAGACATGGAGGGGACCCATCAAGCCCACAACTGCTCGCCTACCATATTAAGGCATATGCTAGCCTAAAGCTAAATTCCAACTGCCTGTACATATTGAAACATGTTCTGGGACAAATGCCTCATAATTGGAAAAGGCCATTTGCGGCTTACGATACATCTGGAGCAGCACAATCTCTCCAATATGCAAAGTGGAGTATACATTTTAACTTTTCTTGCCTAGAAAAAATGATCTTTTTAATGATATTTATTATGTGAAGAAAAAAAAATTTTTTTTTTTAATTATGTGAAGAGGATGGGTTGTAAAATTGGGCACTGTAGATAAAAATAGTTACTACTATAAGTTTAATAGAAAAATGGATCAATGTTGTCATGATATTTCTATATGTGAAACCAAGTGGTACAGTGGGATGCCCAGGAATGAAGCAGATAGAAATTAAATAGATGTTTCTCTAAATTCTGCTTGACATTAGACTGTATACAGTGTAACTAGTAAAGACCAAGCCATAATTTTTAAAGCATTAACCAACACAACCATTTTAAAATTTAAATGTATCTTTAAATGTTAAGGATTGTGGAAGGGCCAAATGGATGGTGATAAATTTTAGCATGTATATATAATAATAATAATAAACTTACTACAATTATTATATATATTATAATTGCTATACAATTATTATAGTAATTTTAATTATTATTATTTTGGGTATGTTTCTTGGACATTTACTATATGATGTAACAGGGACTTTATGTCTGTTATACTTATGTCTGTTTTACCTATATTAACCCTGTGAGATATTCTTATCGTCTTCTCTATAAATATGGAAACTCAGCCTCAGAAAGGCTAAGTTACTGTCAAGTATATAATTATCAGAAGAGTCAGATCAGTCTGACTCCAAAGCCTAGGTCCTTCCTACTAAATGTGCTTCTTAAACTGGAGTGAGAATATCTGCTTTCATTATTTCCTTTTTCTGGCCCCATTTTCTCCCCTAAGAGCTAAGGCTGCTAATCAAAAGGTCAGCAGTTTGAACCCACCAGCTCTTCCTTGGAAACCCTATGGGGCAGTTCTACTCTGTCCTATAGGGTCACTGCAAGTCAGAATTGACACAATGGCAGTGGGTTTGGTTTTTATTGAGAAACACAGGAGCAATGAGAAATGTAAACATGACTGCAATAACTGAGGTGGGGAGGATTATTTTGAATGGGTGGAGTGGCCTACAAACTTTACCAAAGGTTCTACTGTAAAATGGAAGCCTTCAAAGGCATTTTGTACCTGAGGCAGGCTCCTTCTGGCAACCCTTTTCCCTACCTCTCCCACCTCTGGCCACCAGCACTACGTTAGACCCAGAATGTTCCTGTTACTATCTCCTAGAGTTACCTGGAGTCATTATTCCCTCTGCTTTTTGGTAATGTTATAGATCGAACTATGTCCCCCTCAAAAGCTATGTTTAAGTCCTAACCCTCTGTGTCTGGGCATGTGACCCTGTTTGGAAATAGGATCTTTAAAGATGTTATCAGTTAAATGAACATGAGGTTATACAGGAATACAGTGAGTCCTAATCCCACTTGAGTGGTGTTCTTATAAAGAGGAGAAGAACAGAAAGAGACAAAGGGGAGGACAGTCATGTGAAGATACATCTGCAAGCCAAGGAACACCAAAAAATGTCTGGGGCTACCAGAAGCTGGAAGAGACTTGGAAGGATCTTCCACTAAAGGAGACAGAGATGGCCCTGCCATTTGAATTTGGATTACTGACTCCAGAGCTGTGAGACATCAAATTTCTGTTCTTATAAACCACCCACTTTGTAGGTTTTGTTATGGCAGTCCTAGGAACAAGGTGGTCTTCAGTGAAAAGGCTTAAGAGTCACCGTGCCTCATGCTACAGGCTCCAATTTTTACGCATAACTCCCAACGGTGTCGAAGAAGTCCTTTTAAAAGTCAAAGTCAAGTAAACCATTCTGAGTCCAGTTGACAGTGGTTACTGAAGGCAGCAGAAATAAATGTGTGTTAAGGCTTAAGTGTGTCAGAGAAATTTTACTCATGCAGAACTCTAACCATGTCTCCCTTCTTGATAGTTGGAATCCAATAGTGCCAAAAGCTAGGTGCTGATTCTGGGACAGGTTCTTCAATAGGTTCTGGGGTTACAGGATTGGGATACTGAAGCAGGGAATTCCCCAAGTGTCCTAGTCTTTCTCTCTGCAGCTATCACTGTTTGCAACAACAGAGTATTGCCTTACATCTGTTAAACCATCCTGTAATTCTTTGGAAAGCTGCAGACTCTGTAAAGAATTGACAGTGGGGAATGGGGATTGCATGGGGTGGAGGAATGTGCAACCATAAATAAATAAACTTCAGGTCATCTGAAACAATCCTGGCATGAGGCAAAGGTCATGTGTGTTAGGCAAAAGAGTAGGAAGAAAGGGGACATGAACCTATAGGAAATAAGTGTCTTTCTATGTAACTCAAATACAAATTGGGACCAAGAGTGAAAGGAGGGGCCAAATGGCCCACAGATAACAGCAGTGTCAGGAAGACTAAAAGGCAACAAGTTCCATCTTTTGAAGAATAGTAATGATCACAAAAATTCAGAGAAACACAGTTAAGAAAATGATAAAGTACTCCAATCTGTCCTACAGATTGTTAGAAGCTTGACATTCCTAAAGCACGATTCTAATAACATCATTCTGTCCACAAAACCTTCAGTGGTTCTCTGCTATCGGTAAAGAAAGCAAAACATCTTCATCCTCCCATTTAATCCACATTCAGTTAAATGTATCTTTTTAGTTCCATCTCCTGCAATCCCTTATACACATCTTATATTTCTGCCAAAGGTTCTAATTCACAGTTTCCTAATCCACCTGTCCTTTCCCTGCTTCCAGATCTTTGCTCCAATCATTTTCCTCTACCTATCACTTAGGCAAAAGATACATTGCATTGGGTAAATCTGCTGCAAATGACCTCTTTAAAGTGTTGAAAAGCAATGACGTTGCCTTGAAGACTAAGGTGCGCCTGACCTAAGCCAAGGTGTTTTCAATCACCTCATATGCTTGTGAAAGCTGGACTATGACTAAGGAAGATCAAAGAATTGATGCCTTTGAATAGTGATGTTGGAGAACATTAAATCTACCACAGACTGTCAAAGGAATGAACAAATCTTTCTCAGAAGAAGTACGACCAGAATGCTCCTTAGAAGCAAGGATGAAGAGACTACGTTTCACATACTTTGGACATGTAATCGGGAGAGATCAGTCCCTGAATAAGGACATCAAGCTTGGTAAAGTAGAGGGCCAACAAAAAAGAGGAAGATCTACAAGGAGATGGATTGGCACAGTGGCTACAACAATGGGCTTAAACATAATAACAATTGTGAGGATGGCGCAGGACTGGGCAGTATTTTGTTCTGTTGTACATAGGGTTGCTATGAGTTGGAGCCGACTCGAGGGCACCTAACAGCAACAATCACATAGGCCATCAAGGCCCTGTTCAAACACTACTTTTTCCATGAAGACTTTCAGTTCATCCAGCTAGAATCTCTTTCTCCAAATTTCTATGACATTTTGATTGTGTCTCCCTCTGGACTTTTATTATTCTGTCTCACCTCATATTATTCATGTACCTGAGTTATACCAGTATCATATTGAACCCTGGGTACTGAAGTTTTCAGAATATTCAAAATGCCTGTGGGTGAACAAATCACTAGATGACAAGGGGAAAAAAATCTGTGAAAAAGTACGGTAACCAGGATATTCAGTCTGGATAAAACAAGACCACAGAGAAAACACAGTAACTGTTCTAAAATATCTGGTGGATTATTAGACTTCAAGTAAATTAAATGCAGTCATATGTAATAAAATTAAGGGATAGCCTGTGTTATGGATTGAACTGTATTTCCCAAAAATGTGTGTCAGCTCAGCTAGGCTGTGATTCCCAGAATTGTGTGGTTATCCTCTATTTTGTGATGTGATGTGAGTATCCTATGTGTTCTAAATCCTGCCTCTATGACGTTAATGAGGCAGGATTGGAGGCAGTTATGTTAATGAGCCAGGATCCAATCTACAGGATTAGGTTGTATCTTTAGTCAATCTCTTTTGGGATATAAAAGAGAGAATTCAACAAAGAGGAGAGAGACCTCATACCACCAAGAATGCAGAACCAGGAGGGAAGCGTGTCCTCTCCACCTGGGTCCCTGAGCTGAGAAACTCCTAGACCAGGGGAAGATGTATGACAAGGACCTTCTCCCAGAGGTGACAGAGAGAAAAAGCCTTCCACTGGAGCTGGCACCCTGAATTTGGACTTCTAGCCTCCTAGACTGTGAGAGAATAAATTACTGTTTGTTAAAGCTATCCACTTGTGGTATTTCTATTATAGTAGCACTAGATAACTAACACAGCCTGAAATGAAGAGTTGGAAGACATTTACTATAAACATCCTACAGGCATTTGTTGCAACCTTTCTATGTATCAAAAATTATGTTGGGCACTAGTGACAAAAAAATAAACAAGATTCTTTTCTTGCTCTCAAGTAGCTCCTTGCCCTGCAAGTTAGCTTTCTTTACTTTTCCTCTTTATTTTACACACTCATTTTTTCTTTATTTTATTATTCTATCTTAAGCTAACAGGCTTCCTAAACTGGAACCAATCTACCAGGTAATAATGTTTCTGGTAGATTAAAAGGCAATTCCTTCTGACTGGCCTAAGGACAACTGAGACCAGTTTTTGGAATTTACAGGTTTGGTAATTAGAACTCAATGTAAAGACTAAAGGAGTACAACGATGGCTGAATCTTGTACTAAGAAGCTTCCCAACACAGTTAGTCCTCAAATGGACCACCTGATACAATGGTGGAAAAAGTGCTCCTAAATTGGATGGGAAATTGACTTGGATCTTTTCAAATAAGCATTCAAAACATAATATTTGACAGTAAATAAAATATTAACACAGAGGCAGAAGTCTTAAATCTACATTATATATAATGATAAGTTACTCTGAGGAAACATACCCCGGTATGGAGCCCTGTAACAAAAAAATAAGAGTTTAGTGGCAGGCCCTACATCAGAGGGTCAAATGTTGAGAAAAGAGGTTATGTCATTTGTTGACTTTAATAAAAGAAATGATGCTTCAGTCAATGTTCTATGCATAAATTTAAGGACTATGAGGGATTCCTACTGCAAGCTATAGTATGAAGAGCCAGAATTTGGAATCAGGCCTCTGTGGGCATCTTGCCTACAACACACAGGAGTTGTATGGCCTTGGGCAAGCTGTCTGAGATATGAATGAAATAAATCATGGTAGATACCTAGCAAGGCACCCAGCACCTAAAACGTAGATTCAGCTATTGATGCCCGTCAATGATGTTACTATCATATATATATATATATATAGTCTTCCCTCGGTGTCTGTGGTCCCAGAACCACTCCTCTGCCCACTCCCCCCACCCCCATGGATGCCAAAGTCCACAGATGGTCAAGACCCTTATATAAAATCGTGTAGTATTTGCATATAACCTAGCATATCCTCCCGTATCATTTAAATCATCTCTAGATTACTTATAATACCTAATAGAATGTAAATGCTAAGTAAATAATTGTTACTGTTTAGGGAATAATGACAAGGCACAAGATGAACACTGTGCAAACGATGAGTGCCGGAGAGAGATTGAAGACCTGTAAATGGTGGGAGGCAGGGTATGCCTACACGTCATTTCATTCCGGGGATTCAGAACAATGCTTGGTGCACAGCAAATTCAAGTTTTGCTTTTTGGAAGTCTCTCCCCCCTTCCCAATATTTTGATCTGCGCTTGGTTGAATCCACAGATGCAGAACCCACGGATACAGAGGGTCAACTGTATATACATTAGAAAACAAACAAGTCTGGCAATTAATTCCAAGAATTTAAAAAAGAGAACAAAAGTTTAGGGTAGCCATGGAAAGCCTCACTGATTTAGCTCAAGACCTCAGAAAAATAGACCTACTCCTCATTTATCAACTCTCATTATCTGACATTTTGCATTTACAACAATAGTGAAAAATCTACTATCTGACTATTTTGTACATTAACGACATACGTCTGGCAATAATGAACACTGAGGTAGGAAGCAAGGGTAATGCTGGCTGTGATGGTTAAGGCTATGGGTCATCTTGGCTAGGCTATGATTCTCAGTGGTTTTGCAGTTATGTAATGATGTAATTTGGCAGTTAAGTAATGATGTACTTATCCACCATTTTGTGATCTGATGTGGTCATCCTCCATTTTCACATTACACTAATTTTTGCATAATGACCTGGTCTTTGAAACCTAACCATGTTGGTAAGTGAAGAGTGAATGTAAAAAGAAACATTACCTGGTAAATTGCATCCAGGTTTTGGTAGGCTCTGGGCTTAAGAGTGAAAATTAAGATAAAGAGAGACTTAAGAGTATATTAATAAGGCAAAGATAACTGGCTTACAGCAAGCAGCACAGAGCTCTCTCAAAGAAAAAAAAAAAAATGTCTTGTTCATCTTTGTATGACTAGTGCCAACCACTGTTCCTGGCACTTAGTAAGAGGTCAAAAATGTTTGTTGAATGAATAACTCATACATATTCACTCATACATATTCCTGTCTGGCACTTAGGTATAAATGTCTCCCAACTCTTCATTTCGGTATAGCCTTTAATTCTGTTATAAACAGGCCTCAAATGATTTAATGGAAGTCAAAGCCCAGAAAAATTCAAGAATCAATTACTAAACAGATGGTTTGTAATCTTTTAGAAAAGGAAGCAGAGGCTGAGTGGCTATTTGCCTGTAATGAGATCAATTTTCAATGGGCTCTTTAATATGTCAGAGGGTCCAGATCACATCAATGAGGCTCCAGACATGGCACATTTGGGGGCACATTGTTGGCCTCAATCACAAGCTTCAAACTCTGGCAAACTACTGAGATGGGTTTTGCTGGCAGCCCACTTATGGTGACACAATTTCCTGCAGGTTGGCACATTTTGAACAGTGTGCCTAATCCAAAAATATCAGCACATGTTTGGTAAATATCATTGCACATCTGTGCATCACAACAGATTTTAAATCTTGAATCTCATTAAGGGAATGGGTCTTACATCTGTAAGTCCTTTTGTCAGTTGTATGGGCGGCATCCATAAACACTACACCAAGATGTTGGAAACATATGTTTACAGATTTGCTGAAATTCAAGTAAAAACCTTTAGAAAGTCATTCTAATCCCTGTTCTTTGCAGATTGAACTATGTGACTTCAACTCAGAAATGTTATTAAGATTTAGTCTCCCTGAGAAGGGGGTTTCCCTTTTCCCTAGTCAGTCCTTATATCATACTGTTTCTTTCTGCAAATGGTTTGTCTATACGTCAGAGGTCAAATATTTGATGTATTCTTAATTAATCTTATTTTCTGAGAGGGAAAAAAATGAAGCATTGAGATTATACGCCTATTAACCCCCTGCTATATCTTCCCTACAGAGTTCACTGTTGATGTGCTTTAGAAGTTTCCTTTTACGTTGTATACTTCTACACCACCTCAGTTCATTGCCACCTTAGGGCCACACTCAACAGCCATAATTTATCATCTCTTTCAATCCTTGTACAAATATGAAAACAAGTGCTTCCATCTAGGTCGCATTAAGAAAGTATAAGACAGATCTGGCTAAGAGACATAGACTCAATACTACCTGGCATTTATTATCTAGGCACTAATAGGTTTTGAAATAGAAATGCCCCTTTTTAGTCAATCTCATTTTTAGTAAATTATATGTAATTCTCCAGGTTTGGCAGAATTCTGGAAAAAAAATCACCAGAAAAGGGAGCTTTCTAACAGTCTCCTCTGCTGGCAGATGAAGTAGACGGCATCAAGAAATGTCAAGTGAGCTCAGCTGTTTTACATTTTCAAAACTGTCTGCTTTTGGCACATTAGGAGAATGCCATTTCCCTTCTTGTGATTTTTTCTCGTCTGGAAGACGCATGGTGTTGCGAAGAAAACTGATCATTCAACAACGATTTAAAAAATGAGCTTTAATGACATGAATACAGAAGTTGGTTGGGCTATTATAAAATACGAAAACTGACAGTGTTCATGTTTACATAGATGAAAGAACGTCATCTATAGTTTACAACATGATCATTGGTTTCAATGATCATTGGTCAGGAGTAAGAAAAACATGAATGATTTCTAGAGAAAAGATTCTCTGAGTTAACACATTCAACACTAAACAGACTCCCCTTTCTTGAATCATTTTCACAGAATGGCACCAATTGTGAATGCCAGAAGGGGTGATATTCTGAGTGCAATCCAGTTACCTAATGACTTTTTCAAATACATAAACCAAAAGGTCAGTTGATACATTACTCACTTGCTCCTCCAGTTCTTTCATTTAAATTCCAGGTAGAACTAGACATATTTCCCTTCATGTTATCTCCTTACCTATGCCTGACCTCATAAATAATAAGGCACAAAACAGAGTTTTTCTGAAGGCTTATCGTAATAGGTAATAAGTTGTGAGTTTCTGTTTTTTTAAAACAAAAACAAGGGATAACATTTAATTGTTGTATTGACCAGGCTTCAAAAATTCTGGCTTTGATAAACTCTGCCATTGGTCAGCATAATTGTGTCAGCTCCTTTAACAAATAATGGCAGACCAAGCATAGCCTAGTATTTACTCACACCATTTAAAGATAATATTCAGTAAGAGGAGGTGAGAAGTGGTGGGAATATACACAGAAGGAGTAACTGCTAAACTCCTGCGTCTGGCCACTGCTGAGGCTTACATGGATATGTTGTTTGTGCCTTCCTGCAGCATCTCTTCTTGGGAACCACTCTCCTGGAGAATTCACTTCTAGTTCCTCCTCCCTATACATCTCTGATCATCCTTCCTGAGTATGTGATCAATCAGGTTACCTTTTTGCATAAGTTAGCTGGAGTCTGGTCCCTGCCTTGAACTCTGAAAGGAGCACTGGATACCATACAAATCACTGATTCTGGCATTATCACTGAGATCTAGCTCACATGTGCATAATACAGAATCAAAGCACAGAATACCAAAACCAAACCCGTTGCCATCGAGTCAGTTCCAACTCATAGCAACCCTATAGGACACAGTAGAACTGCCTCATACGGTTTCCAAAGAGCACCTGGTGGATTCAAACTGCCGACCTTCTAGCTAGCAGCCATCAGTACCATAGCTCTTAACCACTACACCACCAGGGTTTCCGAAGTACAGAATAGAATTTTGCTATCTAAAGAGGGCTTTCACATACATGGATCTGCTTTTTCAAGACAGCACTTAGATAAACGAAGTTTATAATTCCATTTTACCAACAGAAAATAACAAGGCTCAGAGATATTAGGTGATTTTATAAAGATTATCCACCAGAGGTTAACACTACAGAGTTCATCTTTTGTAGGCCTTTCAAAGGCATTTCCAATTTATATATCACATAATTTGAATCACAATGACCAAAAATGTTCAGATCAATATGGTACTGATTGAAGATGTACATCTTCCAAGTTGTACACTTGGGACTGAATGACCTTTATCCATTGCAAACTATCTTGGGTTTTAAAGATAAAGTACTGAATAACTGACAAATTTCCAGAAATTATATGCAATCTAGTTGACTTGATCTGATTTTTGAAACTTATGACTGAGAGGTAAAGATTTCAAGACACTGAATACAATCATCAGGAAGTATGTATATGTAAAGAAAAAAAGAAATGTACAGAAGCCGTGAGTGAGGCTTTTATATGATAATCATTTCACAAGTAAGTATTTAGGGAATACTTAAATGCGAAATATTGTAGACAAAGAAGACAGATACATATCTTGTCTTCTAGAAGCTTACGGTGGTACAGTGGAAGAGAAAAAAATAAACCAAGCAATATCAATACAAAGTGGTGAGTGCCAGGCTTACCTGGCAAGCTCTTAAGGTGTGTAGGGGAGCCTCTATCAGGGACATCTAACCTAGTCCTAGAGGCAAGGAAGGAGTTTCCTCAGTAAGGAATGTTTATAATGACGCCTGTAGGATGAGTTCTTGTTAGCTGCCCTAGAGTCAGTTCCAACTCACAGACCGAGAGATCTGCCCCTGTAAAGACTGCAGCCTGAAAAAACCTATAGGGTCACTATGAGTCAGAATCGATTCTATGTCACACAACAACAGATATTTCATATAAGTGGGATTATATAATATTTGTCATTTTATGTCTGACCAATTTCACTCAACATGTTTTCAAGGTTCATCCATGTCACAGCATGTATCAGAACTTCATCACTCTTTATGAGTAAATATTCCATTATACGAATATATCTCAACTTGTGTATCCAATTATCTGTTCATAGTTACTTGGATTGTCTCCATCTTTTGGCTATTATGAATAATGTTGCAATGAACATTGGCATCCAAGTATGCGTAATTCTATGTTTAACTCTATTTTTCTTTGTTTCGTTTTTTTACTGGCTCTTCAGTTTTCCTGACCACCACTTATATGCAAACTTTCCTCTTTCCCTTCTCCTTCCTTATGTCTCTAATCAGGAGAAGTGATAAAGAAGAACACAGATGTTCATGGTCAAGATTATGACACTGTGGAAGTGGTGAAAGGTTTATACAACGGACAAACTATAACTACAGACCAGAGATTGTACCAAAAATAAATTTATCCTTCCTTTCCATTTCACACATGAGTTTATCACTCACCTATTTGGTGCAGCTCTACTCTGTCCTATAGGGTCACTATGAGTCGGAATAGACTCGACGGCATTGGGTGTGTATTCTTAACATCAATTTTTTAGGGTACTGATGAAAAATACCAAGAAGAGAGATTGACATTGTCCCTAATGTTTTCACTTCAAAATAATTAAATTAAAATTTGTATGACCTAAAGAAGGAAGACAGAATGGCAACCTCAGTGAGCAATCTTGATTCTAAAAAAATGAGAAGCACATTTATTTTAATTAGTCATGGTCTTCACACTAATTGCTCCCTCGTACAAATTAGCCTTTTTCCATCAATAATACATACACTTGTCCTTTCAATAATAAAAAGGAGATGAAAGGCAGAAAAAAAAAAGCGTACCTTTTTTTTTATTTCAAAAGCTATGACCATTTAAAAGTTCAATTAATGGTAGTCTAATTGACACTAGGAAACCCTGGTTGCATAGCCATTAAGTGCTATGGCTGCTAATCAAAGGGTTGGCAGTTCAAATCTTCCAGGTGCTCCTTGGAAACTCTATGGGGCAGTTCTACTCTGTCCTATAGGGTTGCTATGAGTCGGAATTGACTCGACGGCACTGGGTTTAGTACGGCACTGGGTTTAGTTTTTGGTTAATTGACACTAATGAAACTATACACTCATATCTAGACTTTGGAAATTGTTCCTTATTTCATTAGGGAAGGAAGTCCAATACTGTAATCGTATTGTCAGGTGAATGCCCAAAAGGAATAAAGGAATAAGGGTAGGTTTCTAGAACAAGTAGGGCACAGACATCACCCTATAACCTATTACAAACTCTGGGGTACAGTCACATTTCATACAGGCTGCTCCAATAGCAAAGTGGCAATAACTTCAGGACTTAAGCCAGATGTAAAATATACCAGAAGTGATTTAAAAATGTATATATTCTGGTTCCCCTAGAAATACCCTAAAATAAAACTATCCGTGACCTTCCTTTCAGGTATAGTCTTGAGATTTTGATGCTGTTGTTTTGTATAACTTTGAAAATGACTACCAACCTGTGTTTTCAGTTTAAAAACACACATCAGCTGACACTGAAAATCAAACGGGAGTGCCATAGATGGATGTTGCATTGAAACACTATAGGGGAAAAGGTGTTCCATGGATAAATTTAAAGAAGTCCACCCATCTCCAAGTCAGGCACAATGGCATTCAAATGCAGGGAGAGAAAAAAAGAGTTGAAGGGCGCAATCTTGCATGCAGAGCATGCATTTAATCTTCATTAGGCCTCAAGAAGAGACTCTGCTGGGCAGCCAAGGGAGTGATTGCTGTGGAGATAGGCTGTCAAAGGGTAGAATCAGCTAGGGAAGGAAAAAACACATCAGACAACCCAGCAAAGGAACGCATATCACAAGAGGGGTATTAAAAGCAGCAACCAAATATGAGGAAATGTCAAAAGGAATAGAGAAAGAGCTAACCTGGATGAAAAGGGGTAAACACCGGAGCCAATTCTTTCCTGAAAATTAGCCACTTTCCAAACGACTCTTAATTTGGCCTCCCCCATCCATCTGCAAGAAGCTGTGCTCCTATTTTTAGGACTTTGATTTGTTTTCCATTAAACTAAAGTTCACATGGCAGGTTTTCCTACACATTTATGAACTGTTTCATTTGCAAAACAAAGGAACTATCCCGTTTAATGAAGGCTCTCCAAATGAAGTATAATTAGTAATATCATTGAAAGGTTCTGCCATCTCAGAAGAACGTAAGCACTGGTTCTCAGGATTGGGAGGGCATCAGAATCAACTTGAAGGCTTTTCAACACAGCTTAGTGGGCCCCACCTCCAACAGGTCTCCAGCAGCACTGGAAAATTCACATAGCTGAAAAATTTTCAGGTGGTGCTGATAGATGCTGCTGGTCCATGGAGAACATTTTAAGAACTACTAGTCTAAGGAAAAGGAATGAGTATGTATATTCCCATGCTGAAGCTTATAACTGGACCATGAAGAGCAAGATCCAAGACAGTAGCTTACTAATACATGTAAACCTTTGCTGACATATTCAAAACCTACAGGGAAAACCAGTAGGCAATTTCTTTTACAATTCGAAAATCAGGTAGAAGGCTGATTTTTTTTTTTTTTCCTCCCTAAAATAGTTTCATTTCTATTAGCAAAGGTCTTAGATCAGTACTTCTCAAGTTTAAATGTGTGTAGGAATCAGTTAGGGATCTTGTTAAATGCAGATTCTGATTCTCCAGGTCTGGAGTGGGGCCTCCTCGAGATTTGGTCTTGTTAACAAGCTTCCAGGTGATACTGATGCTGTTAAAAGAGGACCACACTTTGAGTAGTATAACCAAGTAGGCTGGGGTGAAAAGTGATGGCTGTGGCGCCAAGGTGCCTGGATACATGTCCAGGCTCTTTTACTTACTGGAAACCCTGGTGGCATGGTGGTTAAGCACTATGGCTGCTAAGCAAAAGTTCAGCAGTTTGGATCCCCCAGGCACTCCTTGGAAACTCAATGGGGCAGTTCTACTCGGTCCTATAGGGTCGCTTTTTACTTACCAGCTGTGTGATTTGGGACAAGGTATTTAACCTCTATGTGCCTCAGTTTCTTCAACTGAAAAACTAGATTAATAAGAGTACATACACCTTATACAGGTTTTGTGAGGATTAAACAAACTAATACCTATAAAGAACAGTGCTTGGCACAGGGTGATTATATCACCTCCGCATACACAGGCGGCTGATTTCCTTTTTGTTAAACCTAGTTGTATGTTTGCTTCTTACATTTTATTTATGAATGCTTGAAATTAAGCAGTCTTTGTTCAGAGTGGGGTGGTGGCAAGGGTGTACATAAGATTAAATATTTGATTTGACAAAATTTGACTTGTTTCTACCAGTTTTATTGAATTGTTTATACATTTTAAGGCTGTACATAAAACAACTCTGTCCCTGAAAATTTTAAAGAATTTTTGCTGTTTTGTCTGTTTTTTTTTTTGTTGGTTGGTTGTTTTTTTTTTTCATTCAGGGCAGTATTGAATAAATTTCAATGTGCGTATGGGCGGGGGCACGGGGGTTCTTATGATGAGGAAAAAATATTTTAGGCAATGCTACAGACATAGCATGATAAATTTTATGTATCAGATGGCAACTTTCTCATTTGTTTATGTAATGGAATTACAGGAACTTCTGGCTCATTCCACTACTTACATTTTCTTAAGGGCAATAGTTCTCACAGCCGCTCAGAAACATACAGTATACCTCTTAATTTGCTTGCCCCTGCAGTGGAGGAAATGCGTGCTGATTTCAGCTGTGACTATTTAAGATCACTAGTACTAGCCCTGGTTTTCTAATGGGGGGGTGATATAAAGCCCTGGTGAACTAGACGTTTACTGGATATTTATGAAGTGGGAAAAACAATAATTTTTCATTAACAATATAAAGACATTTTCAGGACCCAAACCACTGCTATTACGATGGTACAATTTGCAATGTCTGTCTGCTTTCAAATGTCGGCATAGTAAGACTATTTTGGTGAGGCTGTCAACATTTTATTGAAAAGGGTAATCTGGGATAATTGTAGAGCCCTGAAATTGCACCTGCTATAATTTCACTCTTGGCTTTGGAGAAAAAGCCTCTCTTAAAATGACAACATAACAGAATTGCTTTGTAACCAATGTCTTTTCACATCTACACCATTCATATCTGAGATCATGAGTAAAAATACACACACACACACACACACACACACTGAGACATTTGATGACTAAACCAAAATAACAAATTTTTAGTTCTTTGTAAAGCAAAAAGGACATTTGGCCTTGAAGAGAAAGAGAAAAATGTATCAAAAAGGGAAGAATTTTAAATTTGTTGTTAGTGATCATTGTTCTCTAGCTAGAACACAGTAATTATTCTACATATCTTAAATACCACTCTAGCCAGCAAGACTCATTCTTTTCCTGAGAAGCCATTTCCAGCATCTTCAGGATATAACAAATGCCTTGAAAGAATCCCAGAACCTTAAAATAAATCTGGCAAATTAAGGATGATAAACATGCCTTTCAAAGGCTGAATGACTCTTCTTATCCTCTATCAGTGTTTTATACTATGGCACCTCTTTCATTTGAATGAGAAAAATAATAAGCTATCTCTTTGGTTTACAAATGGAATGCAAGATCCCCTGCAAGGAAACAACCAGAGATAAGCTTACGGCCTTTCCAGGTTTATGAGAAGAAAATCGCCAACTATGAGCTACTATATACATATAATCTTTCACAAGCACAATGGATGTTGGTCTCAAAATGATTTAGGGAGGTAAAAATCAGTCTTCCAAACCAAGTTAATCCCAGATTAATTTGAGAAATCTATGACATACTTATGGACAGACTGAATCCCAGGGACCAGGAATGATTAAACATTGCTTATAATTTTATAAAATGAAAAATGACTTGATATCTTAACCCTATTAACTGCATAATATTTGTACATAGAGATACATCTTAATATTTTAGATCTGTGGAAGGATAGATCCCTACCAGAAGAGTCATCTCAAATATTATTCATAAGTTTTCTTCTCTCCCTAAAAGTGGACATAAGCTTTTGCAAAATTCATAAAGGCAAGAATAAATTTTACATATTTGATTCAACTTGAAATTGTAAAATAAATTTTTCTTTTTTTCCAGCTGTAGAAAGAGGGAAAAGAAGATCTAGGAGACCACAAGGGTAGGAATACAGCACCATTTTTTTTAAGTAAATAAGTTTAAAAATTGTGTGCCCAGAATTGATATAGTTATATTGAAAGATATCTATATTTTGAAATAGGCTTACTAGAATAAAATTGTTGCTTGTTACAAATGGATAAAATCAAATGTATTCAGCAAGATACAATTCAGAAGGATGAATATATATGCACTGTGAAGTACCTAATACATGTTATTGAAAAAATTCTTTTTTTTTCCTGAACATTTGTACTTCAGGTGAAAGTTTACACAGCAAATTGGTTTTCCATTCAATAATTCATACACAAATTGTTCTGTGACACTGGTTGCAGTTCCCGCAATATGTCAGCACTCTCCCCATTTCCATCCTGGGTTTCCGTTTCCATTTGTCTGGTTTCCCTGCCCCTCCCAACCTTCTCAGCTTGGCTTTTGGGCAAATGTTAACTCTTTGGTTTAGCATAATTTATTGTTCTAAGGAGAACATTCCTTATGGGTGTTATTTTTTAATTTATAGGCCAATCCATTATTTGGTTGACAGGTGATCTCCCAGAATGACTTCAGTTCCAAGTTAGAAGGGTGTCTTAGAGCAACAGTCTCAGGGTTTCCCATCACCTCTATCAGACCAGTAACTCTGGTCTTTTTATGAATTTAATTTTCTTCTACATTTTTCTCCCAGTCTAACCAGGATGTTCTATTGTGCTCATGGTCAGAGCTGTCCGTGATGGTAGCTGGCCACCATCTAGTTCTTCTGGTCTCACGCTAGTGGAGGTTGTGGTTTATCTGGGCCACTAGTCCTTTGAACTAACTGCTTCTTGAGTCTTTGGTTTTCTTCATTCTCCTTTGCTCCAGATGGAAAGAGACTAATAGTTATATCTTAGATAGCTGCTCACAAGGTTTTAAGACCTCAGTCGCCACACACAAAAGTAGGGTGTAGAACATTATCTTTATGAATTATGTTATGCCAATTGACTTAGATGTCTCCTGAGATTATGGTCCTTAGCCTTCCAGCCCAGTAACTCAGTCCATCAAGGTGTTTGGTTATCTCTAAGAAGTTCCCATAACTATACCCCCTATGTACTTTATTATATATATGAATATAAATGTGATTCATGCAAATATGTATGTACAAATATCCACAACCATACTTATATATGGAGACCAGGTAGGGCAGTGGTTAAGAGCTTGGCTGCTAACCAGAAAGTGAGCAGTTTGAATCTACCAGCTGCTGCTTGGAAACCTTATGGGGGCAGCTCTACTTTGTCCTGTAGGGTTGCTATTAGTCGGAATTGACTTGACAGCAACAGGTTTTTTTTTTTTTTTTTATATATACCTATGTATACACCTGGGTATATGCCTGCACAACCACTCACACCTGTTTAGCATACATATGTACCTATGTATCCATTCTTATATTATTGTTTGTGATTACAGTTGTTGCAGCATTGTATATGTTACAGTATTTACCATAGTTGTCCTATATTCTTGCATACCTCTCAGTGTCTTCCTTTACTTCGGTTATGTTGTGCTGACTTTCCCCGTATTGTGTATTGCCTTTCCCTTCACCAAAATGAACGTGTATCTACTATCTAGTCAGTGACTCTTCCTTCCTCCCCCTCCCATTGGAATGTGGACCACAGCTCAGTTAAAGCTTCACTAATCCAGAGGTAAGCAAACCAAAACCATTGCTGTCGGGGTGATTCTAACACATAGCAACCCCATATGACAGAGAAGAACTGCCCCAGAGGGTTTCCAAGGAGCAGTTGGTAGATTCAAATTGCTGACCTTTTCGTTAGTAGTCAAGCTCTTAACCACTGTGCCACCAGGGCTCCATGAGGTAAGATAGGGTATAAATTACTGTTCATTTAAAAATCCACCCATAAAAAGCTACCTTCACCTTGACGCTTGACTGCACTAACAGGAAAACCCCTTCTATCTTGTAGAATCTGATTACAGGCAGCCTACAGACTACGAACAAGTTCCATTCCTAAATCTGTCTTTAATTTGAATTTATATGTAGGTCAAAGCAGGTACCAAAACAAACAAACAAAACTGATGCCATTGAGTTGAGTCGATTCCAACTCATAGTGACCCTACAGGACAGAGTAGAACTGCCCCATAAGGTTTCCAAAGAGCAGCCAGTGGATTCAAACTGCCAACCTTTGGGTTAGCAGCTGTAGCTCTTAATCACTATGCCACCATGGTTTCCAACCTATGTATCTAATGTCCGTGAGTCAAATGTTTCTCTTAATATATAGTATATAGTGTACCCATCTATACATAAAAAAAACATTAAACACTTCCAGATACACTAAAATATCTTTAACATAACAGAGTATTAATAATAATAATGTTTTGACATGCATCACAAAGTAGCGCCAGTTTGTTAATATGCACCACTTTTACATAGATTGGTTCATAACTATAAGTTGTATGTAAGTTACATGTTCTGTAAACCGGGGACTGCCTATACAAATTAAGTTTTTCTCCCTCTCTGTACTTGGAAGATCAGATTATACCAAACTCAAAATGGGACATTTGGGATAACTCAACTAAGTCTTCAAACAGAGGAATCGTCAAAACCACGTACACGGAATCCTCCAGTCCTATCTTCTGCATCAAAAGATCTTCAATTAGGTTCAAATACCAAAGTAGTTTTTCCCTAAACAACTCAACTCATATACATTTGGTAACATAATATGGAGTATCAAAATCAATAACTGAGGAAATGACTGAGACAAGCAAACCACAATGAATAACTGTAATTCATGTCTCTTTCTGAGCAAAAACATTCAGAATGCAAAGCCAGGCGGCAACTACAAACAACGTTAAACCCTGCAGGCAACAGCTGTGTTCATTAGCAGGGAGACAGCACAGATAAATGTGCTGGCTGGGCCAGAAGAAGGGTCTTATCTTCAGTCATTTCTGTTCACACAGAGGAAAAGGATTTTGAAGGACTTAACTAGTTATGTGATGCAGTTAATGAGATCATATTATGCTGGCTCCGCAACAAATGTTTAAATTAATGAAAATAAAGTCTAGTCTTTATAGTCAGAATTTCTGGATTCCTACGTTTATTTAATCAATCACATTTAATAATAGTGAGCTGGCTAGGTGGAGTTTAAATTGGGATTTGGAGTCTGGCTGCATCTGAACTGGTGCCTTCCTGGTGTGTATATGCATGATCTGATTTGTAAGCAGAAAAGGGATCCAGAAGGAGGAATTTCATGTATTGCCACATTAAAAGAAAAGAAAAAAAAGCAGGGGAAGATGGAAGGATCTATTTCCCAATTGTTGTTGTTGGGTGCCCTCGAGTCAATTTCCACTCAGAGGGACCCTGTGTGGCCGAGTAAGACTGCCACAGTAATCTTCACAGGAGCAGATCCCCAGGTCTTCCTTCTGCAGAGCCACACTGAATGGATTTGAACAACCAACCTTTCAGTTAACAGCCAAGTGCTTAACTTTTGCCCCAGCAGGACTACTTATTAGAGCAGCTATATAGTTCCAACTAAAATACCAAACCGTGAAAGGAAATCTTGTAGCCAAGCATCTAATAGGCTCAGGTGTGCATCATCCATGCCTAGGGAATAAGTGAGGACACTGGGAAACTATGCGTTCCTGAGCTGTCATTTTAAATTCATGGTTCTTTTGTGGTACTACAGGGTAAATACTGCACTTTCTAATTAAAACACGGACACCTGGCAATCCTAGTCTCTATTTAAATCCCCGTTTCCATTATTTAAATCCTCTTTTCCATTGTAAAGGGAAAACCAATAATCTTCACATTCATTTCAAGAAAAAAAAATTTGAGATTCCTATTCTGCCCCCAATGGAATAGCTCTCTACATTATTAAGCAAAATATACAGAAAACCCCTCTGAAGTGTTTACATTTGGATTACTTCCTTAAGGTCAGCACGATCCTAAGAATAAGGAGTAGATATTTTGCTTGTTTTCCCAGAACAAGGAAGAACTTTCTCAGAGTCTCAAGTATCACATCTACTGTTAGAACTATAGGATTATTTCTGGAAGTTTTTGAATTACTGTAATCTTTCTTGCTTCCAGACGCATGTGATTCAGAAAAATTGAAGTCTAGTCTCTAATCACTCCACCACACATTCTCTGCTAGAATTAAAACTGAACTCAAACTTTTTTTGTTTTTTATTTTCCTTTTTAAATTAAGTTCCATTCTACCAGATAAAAATCTAAAATTGGCTGCAAAAAACAAAGTAAGACACTGGAACAGGGTCTTCAGGACCCTGAGCCTTAGAGGCACCCAGATACAGCATTCAGAGCAGAGACACAGCGTTCTACTGGTGGTCAGGGGTACCGGTTGTAGTGGTGGGTTCTATCTTCATACAACACGGCAAATAGCCAAGATTGAGCAGGAGGTCAGAGTGTCATGGGATGACCGTTCTCACACACACAGAAACCATCCCAGGGTCTCCTGGAAAGATCTAATGTAGGAAACACAACGAAATGTGGGCTTTCATGCCTGGTGTTAACTCCTATAATCTCACAGGCTGGGAAGACCTAAGGAAATTTGAATTTCTACCACGTGCAGACCATCCTGGCAGGCTTTAGGGATACCAAGAGAGAGAAACACAGGCCTGGCTATGAAGAGACGTATAGTCTACTGTAGGACAAGATACAAGTAAACAGAAAATTGAGATAGACAGCCAATCTAGTCATAGAAGCCCAGAGTGCTAAGTGATCACATAAGATGAACATCTATTTTGGTGGGTAACAGGATGTTTTCTAGGGTGGGAGGGTCAATAGTATTTTCAGTATTTTCTAGGCATGTTACCTTCTATAACCAACCTGAATGTCAAGTTCTTCTTCTTTAAAATGGGGATAATACTGCATATTTTGCCTGTTATTGTGAAGATGAAAGATAATATACATAAATCACCAGTAAACCAAAAAATCAAACCCATTGCCATTGATTAAATTCCAGCTCAATGGCAACCCTATGTGTTAGAGTACAACTGCTCCACAGGATTTTCTTGGCTGTAATTTTTATGGAAGCAAATTGCCAGGCCTTTTTTCCATAGCGCTAGGTTTGAATTGCCAACTTTTAGGCTTGTGTTTGTTCAAACTGTCTGTACCATCCAGAGACCTTAAGTCACAAATATTCTTGTTGCTATTAGATGCCATCGATTTTTCAACTCCTAGTGACCCCACGAGACAGAGCAGAACTGCCACATCCAGTTTCTTAGGCTGCTTTATAGAAGCAGATTGCCAGCTCTTTTTCCCATGGAGCCACTGCATGAGGCTGGACATTTAACCTTTCAGATAGTAGCCGACCATTTAACCACTGTACCACCAAACCAACCAAAAAACCAAACTCCTTGCCATTGAGTCAATTTTAACTCATAGCAACCCTATAGGACAGAGTAGAACTGCCCCATGGGGTTTCCAAGGAGCAGCTGGTAGGTTTGAACAGCCAACCTTTTAGTTAGCATCCATGGCTTACGGTAGCTCTTAACCACTGGGCCACCAGGGCTCCATTGTACCACCAAGGGACCTTAAATCACCCATATCAACCAAACCCATTGCAGTCGAGTCAAATCTGACTCATAGTGACCTTGTAGGACAGAGCAGAACTGCCCCATATGATTTCCAAGGCTGTAAATCTTTTAAGGAGGCTAACTGCCACATCATACTGGTTAAGAGCTACAGCTGCTAACCAAAAGGTCTGCAGTTCAAATCCACCAGGCGCTCACTGGAAACTCTATGGGGCAGTTCTACTCTGTCCTATAGGGTCGCTATGAGTCAGAATCAACTTGACGGCAATTGGTTTGGTTTGGTTAACTTCCACATCTTTCTCCCTAGGAGCAGCTGGTGGGTTCAAACCATCAACCTTTTCATTTAGCAGTCGAGCCTTAACTACTGGGCCACCGGGCTCCTCTAAATCACCAATAGTGTTTGCCAAATAGTAAAAGGGTACTTATTACTATCTTATTATAGTGCTAATTCAACTATTATTGTATCATTCTAGAACAAAGCTGTATAAATTACAAATCAATTAACTCAAAATTAAACTGTAACATGCTACTTGCCCTTTTGGGAGTATTAAATAGGCTAATTACTGATTCATTGGACTAGAGCTCTCATACTTGTTTTTTAAAACAATTACACTCTTTCTGCAAGGTGTCAAAGGAGCCTCCATACAACTTCCAATATCTTCTGTGACACAGGTTTTCCAAAAACCCAAGACCATGCTTATGTTCACCTCCACACATAGACCCCTGGATTTTAAATATATTGTTATCTAAAGTTTTTCAATGTTATTCAGTATGTAATCATTAATTTGCTTTCATATTTAAGATAAAAAATGCACTGATTTATATAGGGTTTTTTTGAAATAGAGAAAATAGTCCTCGGGTACCAATTACTATATCAATATTTTTCTGCATCTAAAACTACCCCTGTATTTATAGCTATATGTTAGATTTTGTGCTACAGATTTCTTAGCCAAGAAGACATGCATTCTGAATTTACTCTAACTCTAGACAGTTGCAATAACTAAGCATCATTACAAGACAGATTAGATAGATACAGTGTAGTTATTCTGCCAAATACAACAACTACAGGATTTCGAATATACTGGTCGCTTTGAGTCAGAATCGACTCGACGGCACTGGGTTTTTATATATATATTTAGGAATATCTTCTAAGATAACGTTTATCTTTTTTTGTTTGTTTGTTTTAGTATTAACCAAGGGTCAGTATCTGGTTAAATAAACATTTCACCTGGGATTATCTCATTTAATGCTCACAACCTGCTGAAATACATACTCATAACTTTTTTGTTGTTTCAGTGTGGAAACCAACAGAGAAAAGCTGAAAAACTTGCTCAAGATTACAAAATAAGGATGTAGCTGGGATTTGAACTAAGTCAAATAAAGGAGCTATAAAGGAAAGAAATTTGTGAGCAAATAGTAAAGAATACAGAGAGTAACAATGAAGGGGTTTTTATCCGTGGAAAATAGTGCCTATGGCAATTAGTTTTAAATTGCTGAATGATCTCTCACAGCTGGTGATGGAAACGACAATCAATGGCCAAGAGAAACTGCTCATTGGTGGACCCACACACTCCCCACACCCAGGCAGCACCCAGGGCACTTGCCATACCCAGCATACCTTAGACATGCCTGACTGGAGAAGCAAGGAATGAAAATGAGGTAAGTAAAGAACTGGGCTCCTCAGCAATATGAAAGAAGGTGCTGCTTCTATCCACAAAATCATCTATTCACTTTTGCATCTTGCAACAAGTCAGCTACTATACTTGTAAATATAAAATGTCCACATAATGAGGACTTTCACAGTGGAAGAATGTGATCGTTGTGGGAGTTTCCAATTGAAACATCAATTTAGCAGACCTAAATGAAACCCCCTTGTGGTGTAGTGGTTAAGTGCTATGGCTGCTAACCAAAGGGTCAGCAGTTCAAATCTGCTAGGCGCTCCTTGGGAACTCTATGGGGCAGTTCTACTCTGTCCTATAGGGTCGCTATGAGTCAGACTCGACGGCACTGGGTTTGGTTTTTTTTTCGGAAATGAAGGGAAACCTTGGTCACAGGGTGGGTAAGTGCTACAGCTGCCAACCAAAAGGTTGTCTGCTCAAATCTACCAGGTGCTCCTTGGAAACTCTATGGGACAGTTCTACTGTGTCCTACAGGGTCACTATGAGTCAGAATTGACTTGACGCCAGTGGGGTTTTTTTTTGTTTTGTTTTTTTAATGCAGGTGAGCTAACTTATTTTGACTTGAACTACCCTCAGGAAATAAGTCAGGCTGTCTTTGAAGATACATGAACTCTTTTAGGCCACTGTGATGTTGGTGTACTAAAACAACAGGGTACTACGTGATGGCTTGGAGACTGCAAGGATAGATTTTGTGTAAAATTTATGATTTGAAATTGTATTGCCATGTCATTGGGTAAAGAGACCTGCTGGTACAGTGGTTAATTGTTCCACTGCTAACCAAAAGATTGGCAGTTGGAACCCATGAGACACACGCAGGAGAAAGATGTGGTAGTCAGCTTCCCTGAAGATTTACAGCCTTGGAAACCCTATGGGGCAGTTCTACTGAGTCCTATAGGGTTGCTGAGTTGGAAGTGACTTGACAGCAATGGAACTTATCATAGGGTGAAACAATCTCCCCTAGGAGCAGCTCTACAACACAGGCAAACTCCCTTAATACAAAAGTTATCAAGAGCTCCAAACAATCATTTAACCAAAAAATATTCATCTGAAACATATTTTTTAAAACTACATACAGAAATGTAGTAGAACACCCTTCTGAGACAAAGTTATGGAGAACAAAATGAGTATATTAAGACACGAATAAAACAGGATATTGAATAAATTGTATGCTTACTAATTACATTCTCAAAATCAACCAAGCAAACCTAAATGTTTTAAAAGTTTACCTTGGGTTTTTGTATTCCTATCTGCACATTAATTTTACGAGCTTCCCAGGTACATCATGAAATATGTATCTCATCACTGTCTTATACAGTGTTTTAAACTGACCTTTGCCTTCATGAAAACATTTCTTTAGAAAATCTTTGGGACTCAGTCATACAGCACTAAGTAGTTTTTGTGCCAACTGTGATTTCTTTTAAATAACTGCTTAAAATATAAATGAATTGCATTTTAAAATTCAAGGATTGGGTAATTATCACGGATTTACTTGATATTCTTTCATACAATAAATATCTACTTGGAAAAACAATAAATAAATATGAATGTGTGAAAAGCATACTATACTTCAAAAAAACTCCATGACACTTCTTAAAGTGTGGTTTGAATTCAGTTAAAATTTTAAATTGAAATCTGTTTCTTGGCCTTTGAATTTAAATCATCTAGAAATGATGTAGAAATGATACTAAGGTAATACTAAGAATTCAACTGTTCACAGAATCTTACATTAAAATGTTTGATTAGAATACAGTATAAGGAAAAATATGGGCATTTCCTCATTTAGTTTTTGTCTGTTTAACCCATTTCTAATGAATACTCCAAGAAGAAAAAAACAAATTACAATATATTTTCTGTTGGGCAAAGTGATACAAAAAGTGTAAAAAACATGGGTCATACAAAAACAAACAAACCCAGTGCCTTCAAGTCGATTCCGACTCATATCGACCCTATAGGATGGAGTAGAACTGCCCCATAGAGTTTCCAAGGAGCGCCTGGCGGATTCAGCCAAGTTTATTTAAAAACCCATAGAATCTTGAGTTTAATCCAGGGCTTTGAACTCATTTGAACCCCTGCTGAGAATTTACATTTCCACCCCAGATATACTGAATCAGAATCTACATTTTAACAAGATGCCCAGCTGATTCTTATGTATAATAAAATTTGAGACCCACTGTTGTACTAGTGAATCTCAGAACTGGTCCCAAACCAGAAGCATTAGCATCACCTGGGAACTTATTAGAAATGCAAATTCTCAGCAGAGGTTTGAATAGGAATAAAGTGGTTCAAACCCTGATTTAAATCATGATTCAGCTACTTCAGCTACATGGACATGTAAATTAAATCTGTTGTTGTTGTGTGTAGTTGAGTTGATTGACTCATAGTGGTCCATATGACAAAGGAGACAGAACTGCCCCATAGGGTTTACTAGGCTGTAGTCTTTAAGGGGGAAGATTGCCAGGCTTTTCTCCCAAAGAGCCCCTGAGTAGGTTAAAGCCACTGACCTTTTGGTTAGCACACTAGCGCTTAACCGTTGTGCCATCGGAGCTCCTTTAAGCCTGAGAACGGGTACTGAGAAGTACACATTTATTCAGCTAAAAAACAGATTACAGCTCTCCAGCTAGGTTTTTGGGAAGAACAACAGAGATCATTTAAGTAAAGTGGCTTGCATATACTATTAGCAGCTGAACAAATCTTAGTTCCTCTTCTACTTGATTAACAAAACCTTAGGTAGGAAGGCTGTGCTTTCTTTTGTTTTCTCCCATACTCTGCTTGGAGCCCTGGTGGCACAGTGGTTAAGAGCTACGACTAGAATCCACCAGCTGCTCTTGGGAAACCATGTGGGGCAGTTCTACACTGTCCTATAAGTTCACTACAAGTCAGAATTGACTCAACAGCGATGAGTTTATACTCTATTTACTAAAGTAGATGTTCTTAAAGTGGGTTTACAGGGGCTTGAGGGTGAAAATGATTTAAATGTTGAGAGCTAAGTTTTGTGAGTAAAAAAATCTAGCTCTGCATCACACTTGTTGTTATTGTTAGCTGCCTTGGGTTGGCCCTATTCATGGCGATCCCATGCGTTACAGAGCAGAGCCATAAGGTTTTCTTGGCTGTAATCTTTATGGAAACAGATAGCTAGGCATGTCTTCCGCAGAGTTGATGGGTGAGTTAGAACTGCCAACCTTTAGGTTAGCAGCTGACAGTAAACTCCTTGTACTTCCCAGGCTCCTTTTCTGCATCACACTAAATGTATATTAAGTGACAACCTTTCTATGCCTCAATTTCTATGCCTCATACATAAAAGCAATGTATAGGGAGTTATTTGTAAACTTTCTAATATGCTATTATTTCACAGAACATTTTACAAATTGGAGTGTGAGTGTATATGAATATGTGATGTAAATATAATATATAAATATAATACATACATAAATATAAATGTATACGTAATATAAAGATATACATATACATGCTTTTATCAGATCTTCAAATGGTACCATGATCTGAATCAGGTTTAAGGGCCCTAATTTTAGACAAAAAAAGAAAATCATGTTTAAAAAAGCAAAAAATTTGAAGATGTGGTTTGTTCCATGTTGTTTCTAATCTCTCTTAACTCTCCTGTATTTTCATGAACCTGGCACACAAAAATTTTAAAAGCAGAAAGACACCATCTCAATCACAAAATTCCCTTCCCAGAGCATCCCTGATGCACATTCAAGCAATTGCAGAAACCAAAGCTGCTGAGTGTCCTGAATTAGCCCCAGTATTTACATTCATCAAGATTCCGAGTCTGTGAAAAATCGGTATTTGCACAGAAGTTAAGTTATAAATTACATATTGATTTTACAAAATTTTTAATTAAAGGATGTTTTAAAGAACCAGTTTACCTGGTATTGTACAAATTTGTTTTTTAATAAAAATGAGAAAAAATATTGAAGGAAGCCAACTATTGCATAAATCAAGGTAAACAACACAGAAGCAAAGCAGCTAAAATGGGCCCACTGATCAGGAAAACTAAGCAATAAAATAATGCCAGGTTTGAACTGTAATCTCTGACTGGAACATTCGTCAGAGAAAAAAGCACTGAGCCATGCATGAAATGAAGAATTAATTTTGTATGGCCTGTTGTACTGAAAACTTAATTTTTACCGAACGGTACACTATATTTCTGTCAATTAACAACACATGCTATGTGAACTCCGAATCAGAGGAATAATAGACTGGAGAGCAAAGATAATCAGCTAAATTCCTTTCCTACCTTTACTTTCTTTGTCAATCATTCTATATAATTGAAGAAATAAAATTTTAGCCACTAAATCTCCACTTGCCAATTTAATTTCAAGATAGACTTTTAAAATTACTATTTTTCTAATGGCCAGTAGTCTCTAGCCTAGATTGGTGATATGTTTCCACTAAAATACAATTTGAAGCTCTGTGTGCATGATAATTTTTTCAAGGAAAAACCTTTTAAACTGGAAAAACAAAGATGACACATACTCTTTGCAAGAAAAAAAAAAAATCTTAGAAGAAATAAAGAAAACAAAAATTTCTATTTCCACCAGCAAGAAATTAACGCTCCTAAATTCCTTTATGTGCATATATGTTCACATGTCTATGTAAGCATATTTACAAAATTGTGATATCACTCATGTTGTTTAGGTGATGTTTTTCACCTAATATGGATCTAATTTGTTCTTTTTAACTCCATAAATGTAATTTTTGTTTGTTTCATAATTTAAGTAATACCTTAGTGATTTTTGTTATTTCCAATGTTCCATTACCCAGAACCCAGTGCTGTCGAGTTGATTCCGACTTATTAAACAAAAAACAAAGCTCTAATGGATCTCTCTGGACATACAGTGAAACCTGTGAAAGCTGGAACTCGACAGGGCTGCCTTGTTTTTCTGAGTCTTGCAAGTTTTCTGCCTTGTACAGGGTACAGTCTGACCATATTTCTACTGCTTGTTTTAATGGAATATATTTCAATTCTCCTTCTCTGAAAGATTTCTGCCTTACACTTGTTCCAGCTTTTGCAGGTTTTACTGTATATCCTTGCACACTTATTTCCTTAGAAATAAAACCGCTCAAAATGGAATCACTACATCAAATGGCACACGAATGTTCAACATATATTGTGAAATTGCCTTCTAGAAAACTTGCCTCAATTTGAATAGCCTGCAACAGGTTTACAAGAGTATCTTTTACTTCATCCACTCTCCAACACTGGTATTATATTCCTTGTTAATATCCTATGTATCTTATTCTTGGGAATAACTTAAAAAAACATACGGCAAACCACTATGTGTGTCTTTTAAGACTGTAGGGGCTTAGTAATAACAGGCTACATAGATATATAGATACATATACATATACATATATCAGTGTAGTCAACTGTAATTTCTAATCTTTTTTTTTTTTTTCTCTTTTGAGAAAAGAAAAACATCCCTAACAGAGCTTCTTGGAACTCTGAGGTAATTATTACAGTTACATGTGCATATAGAATGCCAGGGAAGATTAAAGAGATTCTTGCAAGCTGGACAGATGGAGAGCCAGGCCATGGATTACGTGCCCAATGCTCCATGTCTAGAGCTGCCTGAAGGTCAGAGGTAGATGTTTATTTTAGCATCTTGTGAGATAAGTCATTCTTCTATTCTTAGTGCACTATATACCCATGCTTTATTCTAATCTGAAATTCAAACCATGCATAACTTATTTATTTGATGGTGTTATCTAAAACAGCAGAAAGGGCTATGTCCCATTATTTTAAACACTGAGATTATAAGGCCAGCTGTGGAATAATAGCAATAAAGACAAGAATTGGAGGGGGAAGTGGAAGGAAAGAGGTGAGGAGAAACTGAGACACATTAAGTCAGGGAGTAAAATATCAGGACTCTCAGCACTCTGTCCACCCCAGCACCTCTGACTGACATTTATCTCCCAGGATCCAAAGAATAGGCAATGAATTGTGAAAATGTTTCCAAGCACAACCTTTTATATTAAGAGGGTAAAGAGAGAAAAAGTGAAGTAATCATAGCAAAAGTCATCAGTGTTGTTTTTTGAGTAAATGTTTGTCTCTTATAGTCTATCTTGGTAGTCATGCAAAATGAGAACCTAAATTTGGGTTTCCTGAAGAATAGATGTGCATCATTACAAGCCTCCAATGCCATACTGCCAATGGTTCTTCCAAGTGGTTGCGGGTGCCATGTCCTGGTCGCAATGTTCATCTTTCTGCACAGTAATTAAATCACAAAATCACAACCACTTTTGTGCTATGCTGCATGACTCCTGCTGCTTATGCAGAGATTTCTTAGGGAAAATAGAGAAAGGATCCTTAAAACAAACAGCCTAGGAAATCTAGCTCTATAGAATTGATTTGACTAGACAGATTTCCTAGAGTCCAACATAAAATCTTCTAAATGTACCAGGTTTTTGGGCTCTGGTGCTTTTGTAAGCACCCACTTTGAAGGGTGATATTTTAAAGGGCTGTACAAATAATATGTTTATTTGGGAAAGATTAGCACCACAGGGTTTTAAATTTCTCTGAGAAAAACTATCGAAGACATCATATATGAAGCTTGCCATATTTTATTTGCTGTAGGAAATTTGCTCAAAAGATCTAAAGTGGAAAAAATGACATTGGAAAAGAGACCCATTTCCAAAGAGGCTTAATATGGCATAATGTCTTTTCTTTTTTTTAATTAAAGGTCTGGGTCAAAGCAGTAGGACATGATGACTGAAAACAATTCAGTACATGAAATCCTCTTTCGAAAGGGACAAAAAATACATAGAGGGCAAGACTCTTCTCAATATAGGATTAAAAAATCAATGGCAGTAATTATAAGTGATTCAAAGAAAAATGCAAACATTTAATTTTAGCTTAATTTCTACCTTGTAGCCTCCCAGAAATGACTTTTTTATTTCATATATGTGTAGTATGGTTGACAACTGGGACTTGAAAAGATAATTTGGTCCAGTTCCCTGGGTCTAATGCAGTAATTCTAAATTTGACTATAAACAAGAACCATTCATGGAGCCTGTTAAATGCACATTTCAGGCCCTATCCCTGGGGTTCTGATTCAGCATGTTTAATGTGATACCAAGAAACTGACATTTTACACACGTATATTGTCTTAGTTATCTAGTGCTGCTATAAAAGAAATACTACAAGTAGATGGGTTTAATAAAGAGAAATTTATTTCTTCACAGTAAAAAAAAATCCAAATTCGGGGCATCGGCACCAGAGGAAGACTTTCTTTCTCTGTCAGCCTTCTCATCAATCTTCCCCCCAACTAAGAACTTCTTTGTGATGTTATGAGGTCCCCTCTCTCTGCTGGCTTCCCTTTCCTTTTTATCTCTTGAGAGAGAAGAGGTGGTGTAAGTCACATCACAGGGAAACTCCCTTTACATTGGATCAGGGATATGACCTTAGTAAGGGTATTACAATCCCACCCTAATCCTCTTTAACATAAAATTACGATCCCAAAATGGAGGACAACCACACAATACTGGGAATCATGGCCCAGCCAAATTGACACACACATTTTTTGGGGGGACATAATTCAATTGATGACATATATTTTGCCTTTACCCTCCCCATTGCTGGGAGAAGCACTGCTCTAATAAATACCTAAATTATCGAGAACAAACATTGGTTTGTAAAAAATCTCAAAGTACAGGCATTCTTCTAACTTCTGGTACCCCAGTCTAGGCTGTTATCTCTGGGATGGTCAAACAGTCTCACTTCTGTCCATCAAAATGTCTAAAGTTAATTTAAAGCATGGCACAACACAGTAACAGTTAGCATGGGCCACATCTTTTTTTGACTTATACTACTCAAATACCTTTTCCTTTGGTGAATAGTTTTAGCTCTTAAAAGTATTTTACCATTTTAGCTAGTTATACTAAGATTATTTTGTATTTCAAAGCTAAATCTTATGCAAGTTTCTCTTCTCTCTATACTCTTTTTTAAATTTTTAACTAATTTATGTTTTTTGGGAGATATCTGATTAAGATTTGTAAAACATTTTGGGGGAAAAAAGATTTTTTATTACAAATTTTATTAATTCTCAATCATGATACCTATTGATTGAAAGAATAAATGGTAATTCAGATAAAGTATCTAAGTTTGTAGACAATCAGTTTTTCCTTCAAAACTTAAATATTTACAGTGAGGATAAAACATTTATTTTGCCATCCCTGGTGTTATTTACATCTGTGTGCAGTTTTTACAAAGTATATATTCTGGCAATATTTTAAAATACAAAATATACTCAAAGAAAACTGTGTATAAAAGAGCTAAAAGAATTTTGCTGAAACTTTGGTCAAATCCAAAAATACGTAAAAGTATAAACACAGCCAATACAATTCCCAGTTTATGAAAAACCTGATATAGAAATCTTCCTAACTAAATTAATAAATAAAAAATTCTGCCTCTAGCTTTATCTGAAGATATATTTCGTAATAGTGCTATGCATATACTATGTTGGAAGTTTGATTTTTTTCCCCCGAAGAAGCACAAATCTGCATTTTATGAACACAGTAACTACCTTTTTATATTATCCTCTGTGAAATTATGTAAATTCTGAATTCAATTTTGGAGATGTTTTTGCTAGAACAATAGTTTAGTGCATTAAATAAAAAGGGGGGGAGGGGTGATTAAGAACAAAAACAAAAAACCTGTAGTAAAATGCATTTAGCTAAAAATGAATCTGTTTCTTGACCTAAACCTAAAATGCAGTATAACATCTCTCAGCTATTAAGTAGTTGATTATCTGTTTTTTATCTTCTTGATTCTCACTCAGTCTTCCCACCCCATGGCTCATTTTCCTGAAGAACTTGTAATGTCTTCAAATGATAAGCAAAAATACGAGCACCACCACAAAAAAGATGAAACTGCATGTATTGTAATTTGTTTCTTAACACATCTTTATCTCTAATAAAAAGACTGAGAAACAGAAAAGAAAGTTATAACTACTAATTTGGAGGTCAGTTATTAATATGATCATATCCTAAAACTTGAATGAGATTTGTAGGTCATCTGCGTTGACAGCCTCATTTCATGGGTAAGAAAATGGAGCCTTGGAGAAGCTCAGTAATGGGCAGCATGGAGGTCACAAAGTCAGTAAGCAGCAGTTCCTCCCAGGCCTCCTGACTCCATGTTGAAACCTTTTCTTCACCACATCATATGTGGGCACTGATTGCCAACAATCATTGCAGGAGACAATGAAAGGGTACTGATAAATTGATTTTTAAATTTCTAGCCATTAGATGGCCTTAATCTGGAAATCTTCTCAAACCAACTTTTAGATCCTACCATGTGCTTTGTCAGTCCACAAGTTAGAAATATTTTTCCACCACTAAAATAATCACACAATGGTAGTCTTGCCTAGCTTCAAAAATTCAACCTGTAGAGGAGAAAAACAAAAACAAAAACAAACTTATGACACATATATTTTAAAAATTCTATTTACTATTTAAAATCTTCCTTGTGATTCAATTCAACTAGCTCCTCATGGTAGGGGTGGGAGTGCTGAACTTCAGCGAGCTTATGTGCATGTATGCCAGTCTCGACTGACATTCTAATTTGGGCATAAAAGAGAGCTGAGTAATAGGGAAGAGAGGGAGAGTTATGTGTGGTTTGAAAGTTTCCTATAAAACTTTGATTAAACTCTACATATTTGAGAACTACTTTAAAGGAATTTTGCTGATTCATTACTCCTGATAAAAAAGTACTTTCAAATGAATGTAACACTGCAGTATAGTTGATGCCACAGGAGGAAAGCACAGTAATCAGTGACTATTTACAATCAAGTGGCTTCTGTTCTGTAATAGGCATATTAGCAGGCAGAGAGGACCCAAGGAACTAGGGGAATCAAAACAAATGAACAGACAAGGTAACAGACTGTATAAGAAACAAACTATGCAAGTTAGTGCATGCTCAGTGCATGGGGGTGAAACAGATGTGAATTCCATGGACAGTGCAGTACACTGAATTACTTAATATGGCCCTCCTAGCCATAGTCTTTGTAACTTCCATCAAATGACAGTGTGGGACTATACAAATGAGGTGCTTGTGGCCCACCAAGGGGATTGGATAGCTTGCTAACAATGTAAATAAGGTGCATGGCACCCTTGTGGGGGGGTGGGACCATGTAAATAAGGTGTATGGAACCCTAACGAGGGGATTGGTCAGTTTTGACATCCTGCTAGGCTTAAAGGGAGACATGAGGAGAGAGAGAGGAGCTGTAATGTCGAAGACAGCAAGAGAAAGCAGCGCAAGACAGCAGGGATCAGGAGACCAGCGTGAGATGGCTGGAATGGGGCTTGCTGACTCATGGAGCTAAGAGGTATAACACTTGCCTGAGAAGGCCCCCAACAGGGCCCAGTGGCAGCAAGGCCCCAGCAGGGCCAGGTGACAGAGGGTGAAAGAGGCTGTCCTGATCAGGGAACTATGTCCTGAGTTGTTGTTCCTATTACTTCCAAGTTGATCCTAATCCTAGGTAGTACTCTGTTACTTTGCTAATAAACCACTTAACTCTACGTATGAGTGAATTACTGAACCCAAAGACAGAAGGGAGGATACTGAGGGGAGAGGGAGTAGTTGATGTTAGAGATGATAGAGTAATATAGCAGTCTGGAAAAGTTGGACATTTGGGTCATCTTTAACCTTTGCCTCATGGGAACCAGGTTTGTGCTGATCTTTATAAAGGAAATTATTCATTCAGACAGCCAAACTCTGTGTGCAGACAGGCTTTCATCCCAGTCAGACTTCAGTTAACTCTGGGGGTGGAACCAAAATGGGTAGGCGGGAAGGACAATGCATTCCAAGTGGGGTTAATGGCACGAACCAAGTCTCAGAATATGTAGATGCAATAAGCAAATGTATATTGATTGAATAAACATCTTCTGTGTGCGAGGCTCTGTGCCAAGAACCAGGGATTCAACTGCATATAACAAAGGCAAAGAACAACCAAACAGAGCAACCCAGCTAACACAGAGGGCTTGTAATAAACAGCAATGAGAGATTAATTTGGAGAAGGAAACTAAGGCAAAGTGTAGACAAATTGATTGTCAGAAAAAAGAAAAGGAGGACAGTTTATGTACCTGTATAATAATCTCACACAAGCATTTGGTGAAATGTCTCTAATTCCCTGAATCAAGGAAGTTTTATATATAGGAGAAGAGTAAGATAAAGAAAAAATAGGACTGTTGAGGACAGATTTCACGGCCTCTCTCACTGCCAGTGTGAGAATCTCATGGTGCCTGAGATTCATTCATTGGATTAAGGAACATTCTTTAAAAGGCTAGGCTTAAATATGTGACTTCCCTGGGAAGGAATTCAGGAACCTGGCTGTGTTCCCTATCTTTCCCACTACTACTTTAGAATGAACTGGCTAATTAACGTTATTTTCAAATTAGGAGACCAACTGGCCCTAAGAAGATGAAATAAGGATCTTAGCTATTTCAATACTATGGGAAACGCATAAAGGCCACGTTAGTGTTCCCCAGAGAAGTTTAGATATGGGTGTCTAAGGGCCTTGCTAAAACGTAGCAGATCAGAAGTCACACTGTACCTTTCTCATATTTTAGCCTTATCCTGGGCCAAGTTGAAAGTTTTTCTTTTTTAGAAAGAAAACATGCACAGAGCAAGTTGAGCCTTTATACATCATGGAAATTCAAAGATACAAAGCATTAGCAATTTATTTATAATCTCAGAGTTATTCTCAAAAAATGTAAGCAATTTATTTCATTTGAAGAAAAGCTGGGTGTGAGAATCTCACCTTGTGCTTTTAAACCTCCCAGTGTTCAGAGACTCCCTATACTGATAATATGAGCAGTTTATCCAAAGTTCGGCTAAATTTAGTAATTACAGATCCATAACAGGGGACTAAAAAAGTTTGTATGAATGTGTTAGATTTTGCTTTGTGCATGGATTTATTAATGATAGCCAAAAATTGGGATCAACCAAGATGCCCTTCAATAATTGAATCATTAAACAAACTGTGGTACATTTACACAACAACGCTCAAAAAGAAACGAGCTATCAAGTCACAAAAAGACATGGAGGAACATTAAATGCATACTGCTAAGTAAAAGAAGTCACTCTGAAAATCTATGTATTCTATGACTCCAACTCTATGACTTTCTGGAAAAAGCAAAACTATAGTGACATTAAAAAAATCAGTGGTTTTGAAGTGGAGACAAACGGAAGCTTAGTAAGACACACCATACTGTCCTTTTACAGCAAAGACCCAAAAAACCAAGTGAAACAGATGCAGATAGCAATTCTGGAACCCTGAACATCAAAAAAGGAACTCTTTGTGAACATCAAATCACCTGAAGAACAGGACAAGATGGCTCAAGCAAGTAATCAAAATAAAGGGCCAGAAAATCCTCCTGAGAAAGAAATGGTACTGGAACTATAAGATAAAGAATTCAAAATATTTATATATAGTTCTGTCATGGATTGGACTGTGTCCCTCAGAAATATGTGTCAACTTGGTTAAGCCATGATTCCCAGTATAGTGTAGTTTTTCTCTGTTTTGTGATTCTCCTATGTCTTATAAATCACAGTCTCTGCCTGTGGTTTAAGAGGATCAGGACAGGATGTAACACGCTTGTTCAGGTCACATCCCTGATCCAATGTAAAGGGAGTTTCCCTGGATTATGGCCTATATCTTTACCTTAGAAGAGATAAAAGGAAAGGGAAGGAAGCAGAGAGTTGGGGACCTCATACCACCAAGAAAGCAGTGCCAAGAACAGAGTGTGTCCTTTAGACCCAGGTTCCTGTGTGGAGAAGCTCCTAGTCTGGGGGAAGATTGATGAGAAGGTAGACAGAGAGAGAAAGCCTTCCCCTGGAGCTGACACATCCTGAATTAGGGCTTTTAGCCTACTTTACTGTGAGAAAATAAATTTCTCTTTTTTAAAGCCATCCACTTGTGATATTTCTGTTATAGCAGCACTAGATAAAGACAGGATCCTAAAAGAAATCAATAAAAGGATCAAGGAAAAAATAGGCAAAAACAAAGGAAATTAGAGACAAACTCTAGAATAATTTAGGAAAATAGGTGGCAGTGGCATAGTGGTCAAGAGCTACAGCTGTCAACCAAAAAGGTGGCATTTCGAATCCACCAGGCACTCCTTAGAAACCCTATGGGAAAGTTCTACTCTGTGCCATAGGATGACTATGAGTTGGAATTGACTAGATGGCAATGGGTTTGGTTTTATACAAGATTAAAATAATGAAATAAATAGACAATCAGAAAACATACAAAAATAGCAACTAGGCATCCAGAAGATTAACAATAAAATTTCAAAAATACGTAACTCAATGGAAGCGCATAGGAGTAGAACTGAATCAATGTAAGACGAAATCAGTGAAATAGAGTACAAATCTCTTGATGCTAATTTGTTTGAAGAACATTCAGAAAAAAGGATGAAGAAAAATGAAATCCTAAGAATTATGTGAGATACTATCAAGGCGGATAACTTATGTGTGATAGGAAGTCCAGAACAGGAGGAGAAAAAAAAAAAAGATCAATTTTTTGAAGATTTTCTGGCAGAATACTTCCTTAATATAATGAAATATGAGAAGATATCCAACCAAGAAGCTCAATGAACCCCATACTGGATAGATCTAAAAGAAAGTCACCAAGACATATCATAATCAAACTTGCCAAAACCAAAGACAAAGAATTCTGAGAGCAGCTCAGGAAACACAAACTATCATCTACAAACCAAAACTAAACCCACTGCTGTCAAGTTGATTCCGACTCATACCAACTCTATAGGACAAATCAGAAACGCCCCATAGGGTTTCCAAGGCTGTAAGTCTTTACTAAAGCCGACTGCCGCATCTTTCTTCCATTGAGCATCTGGTGGCTTTAAACCGCTGAACTTTCAGTTAGGAGCCAAGCATTTTAACCACTGTGCCAGCAGCGCTCAAAGGGGAACCAATAAGACTAAGCTCTGATTTCTCAGCAGAAACCACGTAGGCAATAAGACAATGGGATGACATATATAAAACCCTGAAGAAAAAAACTGCCAAACAAGAATTACATATCCAGCAAAATTATCTCTCATGTACAAAAGTGAAGCCAGGACATTCTGAGATAAACAGAAATTAGGGGAATTTATAAAAACAAGACCAAGCTTACAAGAAATATCAAAAGGAGTCCTTTGGACAGAGAAACAACAATGTCAGACAACAACCTGAGATTAAGACACGTGACAATATCACCCAGATACCAACCAAGATAAAGAATTCTGAAAAGTAAAATAAAGCAACAAAACTGAAAACAGGGTACAACAGTTGTCAATCTGTAAATGATGACCAATTTCAATATAAAAAGATGGAATAAATAGTGTAGTTAAAGAATGTTCATATGGAGAGGAAGTCAAGGGGGATGTCAAGAAATAACAGATTGTGTTGAACTTAGGAAGATAAGGGTAAATTTCAGGGTAACCACAAAGAAAACTAATAAACCTACTTAAAAAACATTAAAAAGTAGAGTCATAAAAACTCAGTAAACAAAAAATCAACAACAATGAAAAGAAAATCCATAAACAAAAAGATCTCGTACAGAAAAGAAAGTGGAACAAAGAAACCATCAACACCTCAAAAAAAAAAAAACAGCAAAATGACAGCAGTTAATTCATTCCTATCAATAATCACATTGAATGTAAATGGGTTAAATGTACCAGTCAAGAGACAGAAAGTGACAGACTGAATTAAAAAAGAATGACTCTTCAATATGTTTTCTACAAGAAACACACCTTAGACACAAAGATATAAATGAGATAAAAATCAAAGGCTGGAAAAATATATATCAAGCAAACAGAAGCCAACAAAAAAGCAGAAATGGCGAAATTAATCTCTGATAACATAGACTTTAAGGCAAAATTCACCACAAAAGACAAGAAAGGGCATTATATAATGACTAAAGGGTCAGTTCATCAAGAGGACATAATCATAATAAGTATTTATCTCCCCAATGACAGAGCTAAAAAAATACATAAAACAAACTCTAACAGCATTGAAAAGAGAAGTAGTTCCACAATAATAGTAAGAGACTTTAACATGGCACTTTCAATGAAGGACAGAACAACTAGAAAGAAACTCAACAAAGATACAGAAGATCTAAACATCACAATCAACCAACTTGACCTCATAGACTGAATACTATACCCAAGAGCAACATTGTACATGTTCTTCTCCAATGCACATGGATCATTCTCCAGAATAAACCATATTTTAGGCCACAAAGCAAGCCACAATAAACTCAAAAAGACCGAAATAATACAAAGCATCTTCTCTGATCACAATGCTATCAAATTAGAAATCAGTAACAGGAAGAACAAGGGAAAAAAAAAATCAAATACACAGAAAGTGAATATTACCTTGCTTAAAAACCAATGGGTAATAGATGAAATCTAAAATGAAAAAAAAAAAAAAAAATCCTAAAATCAAATGAAAATGATAACACAACATACCAAAAACTTTGGGACACAGCAAAAGCAGTACTCAGAGGAGAATTTATAGCAATAAATGCACACATCAAAAAAGAAGACATGGAGGCAGGGCCAAGATGGCAGAGAAGTCAGATGCTTCCTGTGGTCCCGCTTACAACAAAGACCCCCCCCCCCGCAAAAAAAAGTGAATCGATTATATATGACAATCTAGTAGCCCCGAACATCAAAGACAAAGTTGGGCAGTCAGACTGACGGGGGAGGGAGAGACAGTTAAGAAATAGCAAGGATTTGCCAGGGCTGACCTGGCTAGCACCCTACAGGTTGGATTGGCAGGTGCCCATAGGCTGAGGCAATCAGTAGCGCTCAGGACACACTTTCCACACCAGGGAAACCAAGAAGTGGAAAGTCTGCACAAACCTGCAGAACCAGGAGAAAGTGGCACTAGATCTGTGAAAGTTAAGTGCAAGTGTCTAACCTACTGCTTGGGATCAAAAAAATCCTTCTCTCTCTGGGAAGTAACTCTCTTCCATTTACCCGCCCCCCTCCCTGCTCTGCTCTGGTCCCAGTCAGGTTTCAGTGATTGCCGTACCTGCTGGGCTGGAAGTGGGACCCAACGCACGCCCTGCGCCGTTCTCTGGTCTTTGGAGGGAAAAAATTAACATATAAATAACAAACATGAAAAAATAATTTGCCAGCTCCCCTAAACCAGACCTCAGTGCAGGCACAGCCCCTTTTCCTAAGCACAGGCATAAGGGCTCCACAAACTTTTGAATGCATTTCACCCCTGTGGGCCCATTTCAACAGCATAGGACAGAGTACAGCAGGGTACATACCTGAAGCCTATTTTCAACTGCAAGAGCTGTAATAGGGAGTGGCAGATTCATGACATTTGACACCATCCTACCCATTAAGCAGGGTCCTCACCTACTCACATCAGTGGCCTGAAGACTGGTGGCTCCACTCACTTCGTCTAGCCACCCAAGACAGGGATCCAAGAATAAGTGGTGCCTTTTTTTTCCAGTCCTTAGAGCCAACAGCACTGGGTGACCAAAGACTAGCTGTAAAACCCACCCACTTACGTGCTCTAGGGAACAGAGAAAAGCCTTCCACCTAGGCACTCAGGGGCAGCCATCAGCCCCCTACCTTGCTCAGTACATAATCCCCTACTGCAGCCACATACCTGTTCCTGCTCCAATCACCCCTATGCAACCCCACCCATCAAGGACTGTAGGGGACAGCCTGCACCACACACTCCGTGACCAACCACCTGAACACCTCAGCTGAATCCACACAGGAAAAGTAAACAGACTTCTGGGCTCACTTCTGGTAGCAGCTCTAACCACCTGGTGACAGGATGTGAGAGTTTTGAAGATGCCAATAATCAAAGTAGCTCACATGACAAGCCTATTTGGGCATACCAAAACAAAACAAGAAGCTAGGACACACTAAGCAAACATAAAATAAATAAATATAACAACTTATTGATGGCTTGGAGACAACAGCCAATATCAAATCACATAAAGAGGCAGACCATGATGACTTTGGCAAGAAACCAAAACAAAGAACAAAGAAACCTCCTGGAGGAAGATAAACTCTTGGAATTACCAGAGGTAGAATTCGAAAGACTAATATACAGAGCTCTTCATAGAGATATGAATCAGAATCAACTCCACAGCAACAGGCTGGTTTTTTTCTTCAGGAGATCAGGCAAAACGCAGATCAAGCCAAGGAACACACAGACAAAGCAACAAAGGAACTTAAGAAGTTTATACAAGAGCACAATGACAAATTTAACAGGCTGAAAGAATCCACAGAGAGCAGCAAATAGAAATCCAAAAGATTAACAATAAAATTTCAGAATTAGACAACTCAATAGGAATGCATAAGAGCAGAATTGAGGAATTGGAAATCAAGATTAGGGAGATTGAAGATAAAGTACTTGACACCAACATATTTGAGGAAAAATCAGATAAAAGAATTTTAACAAGTGAAGAAACCTCAAGAATTATATGGGACTCTATAAAGAGGAATAACCTATGAGTGACTGGAATACTGGAACAGAAGGAATAACAGAAAATAACGAGAATTGCTGAAGATTTGTTGGCAGAAAACTTCTCTAATATCATGAAAGATGAGACGATATCTATGCAAGAAGCTCAGTGAACCCCACACAGAGTTGATTGCAAAAGAATGTCACTGAGACATATTAGAATCAAACTTGCCAAAACCAAAGATAAAGAGGGGGATTTTAAGAGCGGCTAGGGATAAATGAAAAGTCATCTACAAAGGAGAGTCAATAAGACTAAGCTTGGACTACTCAGCAGAAACCATGCAGACAAGAAGGCAACGGGATGACATATGTAAAGCTTTGAAGGAAAAAAATTGCCAACCACAAACTGGTCTCCTCCTAACTGGAGCAAAGTAGAACGAAGAAAAATGAAGACTTGAGGAAGCACTTAGTCCAAAGGACTAATGGCCCACATGAACCACAGTCTCTTCTAACTTGAGACCAGAAGAACTAGATGGTGACCAGTTACAACTACCAACCACTCTGACCAGGAACACAATAGAATATCCCAGATAGAACAGGTTAAAAAAATGTAGAACAAAATTAAAAAAAAAAAAAAGACTAGACTTGCTGGTCTGAAAGAGAATAGAGGAATCCCTGAGACTACTTCCCTAAGACAACCTTCTAACTTGAAACTGAAGACACTCTCAGAGGCCACCTTCCAGTCAAAAATACACAGGACTATACAACAAACAATAATACCTGTAAAGAGGACAGTGGGTGGGAGAGAGATGCTGATGAAGAGTGAGCTAATAATATCAGGTGGACACTTGAGACTGTGTTGGCATCTCCTGTCTGGAGTGGGGATGGGAGGATAGAGAGAGTTGGAGGCTGCCAAAGTTTTCACGAAAAGGAGAGACTGGAAGGGCTGACTCATTAGGGGGAGAACAAGTGGGAGTAAGCAGTAAGATGTATATTAACTTATATGTGACAGACTGACTTGATTTGTAAACGTTCACGTGAAGCTCAATAAAAGTTAATAAAAATAAAATAATACCTGTAAAGAATGTGCTTCTTAGAACAATAACCTATATGAGACCAATAAGGCAACATTTGCACAAAATCAAAGATGAGAAGGCAGGGAGGGACAGAGAAACCAGATGAATAGAAATGGCAAACCCAGGAAGGAAATAGAGTGCTGACACATTGAGAGGACTGCAGCCAATGTCATGGAACAATTTATGGATGAATTATTGATTGGAAAACTAATGTTCTATGTCAACTTTCACCTAAAACACAATAAAATTCCTCATAAAAATTAGTAGTTTCTAGGGGCTCAAGGGCAACCCCTGACTACTCCTTAGAAGAAAGGATGGCAAGACTTTGTCTCATGTACTTTGGACATGTTACCAGAAGGATCTGGTCCTGGAGAAGGACATCATGCTTGGTAAAGCAGAAAGTCAGTGAAAAAGAGGATGATCCTCAATGAAATCAATCAACACAGTGGCTGCAACAATGGGCTCAAGTATAACAAGATTGTGAGGATGATGCGGGACTGGGCAGTATTTTGTTCTGCTGTACATAGGGTCACTACAAGTTGGAACTGACTCCATGGCACCTAACAATAACAACAGGGATAAGGAAAGGAATGAAAAGGTGAAGCACAGGGCATTTTAAGAGCTGTGAAGCTATTCTGCATAATACTGTAACGGTGGATACAAAACTTTATGCATTATTCACAACCCATAGCGCTATATAACACAAAGAACAAATCCTAATGTAAACTAATAAACTTTAGTTAATAATGATGTATCAATATTAGTTCAATTGTGTCAAATGTACCACACCAATGTGAGATTTTAATAACAGGAGGAACTGTGTAAGGAAGGGGGAAGAATAGGTAAGTGGAAGCTCTCTGCACTTACTGCTTAATTTTTCTGTAAACCTAAAATTTCTCAAAAAACAAAGTGTATCTAAAAATAATTGCTTTATGTAATATAGTACTGGAATTTGTCCTGTTTTTGTTCTGAGGCAAAGTTCTGGCACCTTGAAGAAAAAAGCAAGTAGTATTATTCAGGCTGTGCTTTGTCAATGGATCAATAATCAAGAAAGCTGGGGAGAATATTTTCCAATTTTTAATTTTAAAATACATTATCTAACATCCTTACAACTAATTGAACATACTAATTATCTAAATATTATTCCAAGTAATTTACCCAAAGTAAAAAAAATTATTATTTTTTTTTTAGCAGCTACTAAATAATAGAGCTGACACTAAAACCAAGCCTTTTAAACTCTACTTCTTCCATTCTTTCTATTCCATCACACTGACATTTTAACTATTATGGAAATATAAAGGTACTTCTGCATACACCATTGTGAGTATCCAGATCCTTTAAGTTTTGACATTGGTGAATAGAATTAGAACTCAGAGCAGCAGTCTTTGATGGAAGCTATTAAGTTTTTTTTTTTTTTTGAAGGAGTAGTCAAAAGAGAACAAGGATAGTTTGTAAATAAGGCGTAACTTCAAGGAGGCAATTCGCTATATCATCCCAAATGGGCCAGGAAGAGGCTGGCCCAGATGCATACCCGAAGACAATGAAAATGTTCTGGAGCATTTTCAGGGTAAAAAAAAAAAAAAAGAGTCAATGGTACCACCACTGAAACAGCTGAGTTTAATGAACCATTCACTGCTATAGGATGGTATTTTGTATTTTATCTATCATATTTTAGATGTGGAATTTAAGTTTGACTAAATATACTATTAGATGAAGTATTATACTTTTTAAAGGAAAATTAATTACTTCTTTGGGATACATGGCCAAAGAAAGCTTTAGCCTGAGTCTAAACACCTACATTAGGTAATAACACTTCCCTTATATGTGTTGTTCAAACAAGGAGCCTGAAACCTAGCAAGGATACATAGACAGCTCTAGTAATCCCAGACCTTGTTAGTGACTCTTAATTTTGCAAGTTGTATTGGAAACTAGAAGATTCACATTAAATAGTCATCATCCTTTGAAATATACTCATTTACGACATGGATCAAAGATCCATGAGAGTCAATAGCATGTTCCTGCACCTGCTTCTATCAAACTACTAACTCAATGAAAATTCTCTTGCATATTTTCTATGTGAAAATCTCTTTCTAGAAAGATGTAATTCACAATTCAATACTATTTGAATTCTATGCAAATGCTATAATCCACTTGACATCTTAGAAAGATTGGAGCCATGATATCTTAACAATAAACACATATTTGAACCATATAACTAGTTGTGGATAGGAAACTATTCCATATACTAAGAGAAATGAGTTTCTTTTAAGGTTTAGGAATGTACATAGTAACAAATCAATTTCAACTAAAGAAATACAAAAATGTTTTTAAAAAAAGGTAATAAAAGTCATTCTACTTTCCACAGCTTAACACAAACTGACAATAAATAAATAATACTTCCTTTTGAATGCATCAAAAAGCTTTTCCTCACTTTGTTCTGATACCCATTTTTCACATCATCAGCTGTGTCCTTGGGTTCACAGACCAACAACTAAACTACATTTTCCACAAAGCTCATTCAAGTAGATGGGGCAGCAGGAAGCCATGTGGAATCTCATTTACACAGTGAGACACTTTCAAATACATAGAATGCTCAGCTGGGTACTTTCATTCATTAATAACAACAACAATAAGCATAACCATAATTTCCACCATAACAAAAAGGAGGGCACAGCCTATAATTGGTAATTAAGACAAGTTGATTGTAAGCTAAGGTCCAAGTGGTAGATTATTTTTAAATTAAAAAAAAAAATCTAATTAAACACAAAGGATTAAGAAAAAGTGGAGCAAGACATCATTGTCTTATTCAGTGCTGCTATAACAGAAATACCACAAGTGGATGGCTTTAACAAAGAGAAATTTATTTCCTCACAGTAAAGTAGGCCAAAAGTCAAATTCATGGTGTCAGCTCCAGGGGAAGGCTTTCTTTCTGTTGGCTCTGGAGGAAGGTCCTTGTCCTCGATCTTCCCCTGGTTGAGAAGCTTCTTAGGCCCTGGGAGCCCGTGTCCAAAGGAGGAGCTCTGCTCCTAGTGCTGCTTTCTTGGTGGTATGAGGTCCCCAATTCTCTGCTTGCTTCCCTTTCCTTTTATCTCTTAAGAGATAAAAGGTGGTACAGGCCACACCCCAGGGAAACTCCCTTTACCTTGGATTAGGGAGGTCACCTGAGTAAGTGTGGTGTTACAATCCCACCCTAATCCTCTCAACATAAAATTACAATCACAAAATGGAAGCCAACCACACAATACTGGGAATCAGGGCCTAACCAAGTTGACAAATATTTTTGAGAGGACACAATTCAATCCATGACAATCATCAACGCTGGAGTTTCAAGCAAATACTTCATGTTCCAAAGTGATAATTGTTGAAGAAGTGGGTTCCTATTGCTCCTTTTCATAATTTCTCTGACTTTCTCTTTAAAATAATCTTTCTAAAGAGCCTAGCAGTATACTTAAAAATAAATAACTTATTACAAGGAAGTAAAATGATTAAAGGCTGTCATGGATTGAATTGTGTCCCTCCAAAAATATATGTCAACTAGGTTAGGCCATGATTCCCAGTACTGTGTGGTTGTCCTCCATCTTGTGACTGTAATTTGTAATTTTATGTTGAGAGGATTAGGGTGGGATTGTAACACCACTCTTACTCATGTCATCTCCTTGATCCAAGGTAAAGAGAATTTTCCTGAGGTGTGGACTGCACCACCTTTTATCTCTCAAGAGATAAAAGGAGAGGGAAGCAAGCAGAGAGCTGGGGACCTCATACCACCCAGAAAGCAGTAGTGGGAGCAGAGCGTGTCCTTTGGGCTTGGGGTCCCTGTGCCTGAAAAGCTCCTTGACCATGGGAAGATTGAGGACAAAGACCTTCCAGAGCTGATAGAGTGAGAAAGCCTTCCCCTGGAGTTGATGCCTTGAATTTGGACTTTTAGCCTACTTTACTGTGAGGAAATAAATTTCTCTTTGTTAAAGCCATCTGCTTGTGATATTTCTGTTATAGCAGCACTAGATGACTAAGACAAAGACCGAAAGCTGTTCTTTCTTTAAATAGTCATGGATTTGTTTCAGAATGAAATGATCTTCCCATTACTTAAGGCATAGTTCTAATAGTGAACTTTCTTCTCGTACCGATTACTTATGATGTTTACTGCCACTGGATGATATGGTTGGCAAAACAAAATCGTTGTTGTTGTTAAGTGTCATCGAGTTGGTTCCAATTCATAGCAACCCTATGTACAACAGAACAAAACACTGCCTGGTCCTGTGCCATCCGCACAATCCTTGCTTTGTTTGAACCCACTGTTGCAGCTGCTATGTCAATCCATCTCATTGAGGGTCTTCCTCTTTTTTGCTGACCCTCTACTTTACCAAGTATGATGTCCTTCTTCAGGGACTGGTCCCTCCTGATAAAATGTCCAAAGTATGTGAGACAAAGTCTTGCCATTCCTCCTTCGAAGGAGTATTCTGGCTGTACTTCTTCCAAGATATATTTGTTCTCTGGCAGTCTATGGTATATTTAATATTCTTCACCAACACCATAATTCAAAGTCATCAATTCTTCTTCAGTCTTCCTGATTCATTGTCCAGCTTTCACATGCATATGAGGTGATGAAAATACTATGGCTTGGATCAGACACACTTCAGTCCTCAAAGTGACATCTTTGCTTTTTAACACTTTAAAGACTTTTTCGCAGCAGATTTGCCCAATACAATATGTCACTTTATTTCCTGACTGCTGCTTCCATGGGCATTGATTGTGGACCCAAGTAAAACGAAATCCTTGACAACTCTAATCTTTTCTTCATTTATCATGATGTTGCTTAGTGGTTCAGATATGAGGATTTTTATTTTCTTTATGTTGAAGTGTAATCTGTATTGAAGGCTGTAGTCTTTGCTCTTCATAAGTAAGTACTCCAAGTTCTCTTTGCTTTCAGGAAGCAAGGTTATGTCATCTGCATAACACAGGTTGTTAATGAGTCTTCTTCCAATCCTGATGCAAAATTAGACTGTATAAAAGGTAAAGCTTTCTATATACCAAAACAGTAATCATAATAACCACCAAAATTTTTAAAACTAGAAGGCAAACTATAAATTAAGAAACATCTACATGACATTAGACAAAAATCTATAGCTTGAATAAAACACACACATACACCTCCATACACATCAGGGAAATAGTGGTTGATTTCAAACTGTGCTCTGCAGAGCCTTACTTGATAATGGAAGTTAGGTATGATGGGCAGTCAGGCAGGTAGTGTTCTAGGACTCTAACCCTGCTTCAGCCAGACTAGCTTTGTTTTATCAATTCTATTTATTGTGTTCCTGAGTAAAGCTTTTGTTTGTTGAAAGTATACTAAATATATTTACAAAAACTCTGAAAAGCACTATTTTAGAAATAGCTATTTTGGCCCCCTAAAAAACCAAACCTGTTGTCGCTGAGTCAATTCTGACTCACAGGGGCCCTAGAGGACAGAGTAGAACTGCTCCATGGAGTTTCCAAGGAGTAGCTGGCAAATACAAACTGCTGACCTTTTGGTTAACAGCAGAGCTCTTAGCCACTGCACCACCAGGGATCCTGTTTTGGCCCAGTGGTTATTTTATTTTTAATTAGGGGAATAATAGGTATGTGTGTGTATATATATAGAGAGAGAGAGAGAGAGATGGAACCCTGGTGGTGCAGTGGTTAAGAGCCTGGCTACTAACCAAAAGGTCAGCAGTTCGAATCCACCAGGTACTCTTTGGAAACCCTATGAGGCAATTCTTCTCTGTCCTATAGGGTCACTATGAGTTGGAATCGACTCGACAGCATCAGGTTTGTTTTTGTTTTTTGATATATATATAGATATATGAATATTGATATGAATTTGAAAATACATATATCTTATCTGCATATTCAAACTTCCTACAATGAACCTATTGCTTACTTATTTTGTTTTTAAAAGTTTACAAGCCAGGTTAGAAGATTTACCCATTTTACTGTTCCCTTTCATTCATATAGTCTATTGAGAGATAACTAAGATAACATATATATGCCCATCATCTTTTCATAATCAAACAATAACATCCTATAATCATAGTTTAAATGTTTATATTCAGGGTTGCTTTTGAAAAATTTGAGTATGATAAACTGTGTAATTTTCTTAGCATTCCATTTCATTTTGGATTTATAGACAATTACAGAGTAAGCATGAGTATCTATAACACATATATAAAGAAACAAATTTCAAATTAGAATGACCATCTGAGTTTCTCTGATTATCCACTAGGCTATAAGACACAGGTTATATATAACTAAAACTATGACTAGACTACCACTTTCTATGTCAGTGTTGTCTTACAGAAATAAAATAGAAACCAAAGATATAATATTAAATTTTCTACTAGCCATATAAAATAGTAAAAAATGAACAGGTAAAATTGCAATATTTATATAATCTTATATACCCAAAATATGGAGCCTCTGGGTGGTGCAAACTGTTTGCTCTTGGCTATTAACAAAAGATTGGTGGTTCAAACCTACCTAGCGGTGCCTCAGAAAAAAGACCTGGTGATCTGCTTCTGAAAGGTCACAGCCATGAAAACCGTATGGAGCGCAGTTTTACTCAGACACACGTGGTGTCACTGTGAGTCAAAATCAACTCAATGGCAACTGGTTTGTTTATTTTTTTGTATTCAAAATATTATCATTTCAATATGTAATCAATATTAAATTATTAACAAGGTATTTTATATTCCTTTTTCCTCTTAAGTCTTCAATATCTGGTGTGTATTTTATAACTACAGCACATTTCAATTTGCACAAGTCATATTTCAAGTGCTCGATAGCCATATGTGGCTAGTGACTACCATTATTGACAGTATTTTAAGTAGATAATATCATAAAATAGCGTTGCCCTTTGTTATGAAAGCATTCTACATTTCATTAATGATCCCAAGACAAATACCTTCAACAGTTTTTATTTGTAATTTGTTCCAGTCTTATTTATTGAACTGTATTTCTCATGTTTCTTCAGATTAGATTCTCTGATTCCAGTCAAATCATTTCCCTCTGTTTCCTGCAAATAAGCCTTCCTGTCAACCTGTCTAAACTTTTTTCTATTCTCCAAGGGCCAATGCGAGCTTCCTCACCTACAAGAATGTGTTCCTGATTATTCCTTAAGACTCATAGGTCATAATGTCCACATCATTACTTTTGATGCGTAATTGTAGACTATGTTGACTTTTTAAAAATTACTATATATTTATTTTGGATTCTAAAGTTCCTGAGAATAAAAATCATGTTTTTTACGTTCCTTGACCCTACAAGGAAACCCTGGTGGTGTAATGGTTAAGAGCTACGGCTGCTAACCAAGGGTCAACAGTTTGAATCCACCAGGCGTTCCTTGGAAACTCTATGGGGCAGTTCTACTCTGTTCTATAGAGTCACTATGAGTCGGAACTGACTCGACGGCAATGGTTTTTGACCCTACAATGTTACCTAGTAGAGTATTTTAAACATATTGAATTGTAGACAATTCTCCTTTAAGGTGTGTGTGTGCGTGTGTGGTAAAAATAAACACAATAAAACATCCACCATACTATAAGATTTTTTATTTATTGCCTGTTTCAAAGGCATGATCCACAATGACTCTACTTTAAAAAAAAAAAAAAAAGGCTTTGATAAAGAAATACAAAGGAAAAGAAGAACTCTGTAAGAATCAGAATTTTAAAAGAGAAAATGAGTTTGCTTATTAGGTAAAGGGGGTTGCATTATGGAAAGTAATCGAGGAGAGGGTGGATAATCACTGTTTAGGTTGGAACAGGAGAATTTCTAAACCGAGTAGACAGTTGCATTAGATAACATCTAAGTACCATTCTGACTTTAAGATTCTGTACACAAGAAAGCTAATGTGTGAAAATCTAAATTTATCACGCGTCTGTTATTTTTGGATTTGTCAGTTTGCAATAAGGAACTGGTTAGATAAATACATAACTGAACAGCTACTTAAAAATCAAATAGGCTCCATTAAACCACAAATATAAAGTTAAATTTGGCAAACTTGGTTTGCAATTCTAACAAAAAGCAGGTCTAAATCTAATTAGCTCTGAAGGGATTGCTTAGGTTAGGTAAGATGCTTACTGAGCTATTTTGGGGGGCTTTTGGTAGCAATAGATCTCTAGCTTCCAATAACACAGATGTGAAAATTTTAACTGAGACAGTGACAAGACTTACCTCCCAACTCCATTCTAGCCCTAGATAATCTCTCCCTCTGTTTACTGCTATGAAAGCAAGACAATACAAGGGAATCAGAGGCAGGGACCATCAGTACTCTAGATGTTCGGCATCCATCTGCCGTTGACAGCAGCTCAGATAGGACCACCCTTTCCTTAGGATCCCCAGGAGATTGTTCAGCTTAACAGCTGAGCAGTGCATCTGAGCCCAAACTGGCCTGGAGTCTCAGAGCCAGGAGAATCTAAAGCAAATTGAAAGGTTCAGAATCAGGCAACTCCATACCTAATTATTAGAATTAGCTCTCATTTCAGACTTTAAAAAAAAGAGAGATCAGTATCAGTGGCTAATTCATGTGTGTCTATTTTTTTGTAATAAAGTTCTGATTTTATCCCAAAGTATAATTGAGAAGACTAGTATTTCACATTGAATTGCCTCATGGTTAATGATGCCTTTGGGGAGCCAGTATGTTTTTATCCAATCTAGCCCTGCCTAGTGGCAACACTCCTCAAGAAGAAAAAAACTTCTCGAAGGCTGACCTCAATTAGCGCAGATTAAAGATTTACGCTTTTGTTGTTTAAATAGCTTACCTGGATGTTCATGCTACCCTGACCTAAAAGTTACCTTGGAGGGAAATATGACTCCCCTTTAGATAGCTGAGGCAGGGATGGCAACCACTTTATTAACAAGCACTTTCTACATGGCAGCATATCAGCTCTGTGATTCTGGCTGGTGACAGACTAAACAGAAAAACAATCAGCAAGAATCACAAGATAGGGAGCCCACTGGGCTCTGAAGCAGAAAGATCTGGGTTCCAGCCCCAGGCTGCCTCATGCTAGCCTTGTGTCCTTGTTAACTCGCTTGATTTCACTATACTTCAGTACCATTCTGTGTAAACTGAGAGTAAGCCACCATTTAGGTAAGCGACTGAGGCAAGTAAATGAAAAGGCAGCTAACACATGACCAAAAAAACCAAACCCAGTGCCGTTGAGTCGATTCCGACTCATAGCGACCCTATAGGACAGAGTAGAACTGTTCCATAGAGTTTCCAAGGAGTGCCTGGCGGATTTGAACTGCCGACCCTTTGGTTAGCAGCCGTAGCACTTAACCACTATGCCACCAGGGTTTAACTAACACATAGTTAACAAAAATTAATTGACTCCCTGCCATTGAATGACAGATGAGTCATGTTGCCAGAGAATTATCAATACGAACAGGAGTGAAGTCACGGGATGGGTCAAGATGGAAACTGGAAACTTGCTTAAGGCTTGAAGGACTAGAGTCAAAGCAGCACCAGGGCCTAAGCTGGGTCAGGAAAGAGGCTCACTGAGTGAGATTTTCCCTGGCGAGTCAGAGAATCATGAGCAAAATAAGGGAACAGTCACAGAGATGGAGAGTGGCCAAATCCACAGCCAGGTCAGAGCAGCCACAGGAAGCATGGTCTAAAGGATGAACTAGGGTGATGGCTTCTTGGGGCCTGAAAGGACTTCCTATCCAGGATTAAAGGGTCTCTGTTACACTGAGCCTAGATATCTGCAAGAATCCTGAAAAACCTCCACTATAAAAAGTACAGCAGTAAAATTAGAGTGATTAAAAAAAAAAAAAAAAAAAAATGGAAAACAGATGTTACTGTTACCAAATTAACAGGTGGCAACTCAGAAAGTTAACTCAAAGAATGTAATCAATGTCACTAAACTGTACATGTAGAAACTGTTGAAATGGTCTATGTTTTGTTGTGTATATTCTCAATAATGACAACAAAATAAAAAAACTTAGAAAAAATTACATTAATCTACTTCACAGTTTATATTTTAAAAACCATATTGAGTTAAGCAGAGTTAACCTTTGCAAGTAAATTCTGAAACATTCTTTTATACTATGTGCACTTGGAATATATGGTTCACAGATGTTAAAGCTATCAGCAAATGTTTATTAAGGGCCTACTACGTACAAGGCACGGGGCTTTCTAAATGAAATCCAGACCCTGTAAACTTACTTGCTTTTACCACATGCCCATCAGTTTAAGGACCAGGCCAGTCATTTTCAAGGCTACGCTGTACTGAAAGAAATCGAATACAACTGAGGAGCTCATCATAGTTGCACCTGATTTGTACAGTTTCTTCGCTTTTAATGCTTTGCAGGAGAGTGCTGCTGTACCTGACCTTGTCAGATAGATACAAACAGATCATGTAAAATCTCTTTATGCTTGAATTTTTAAAAAAAGCATATGCAACTCAACAGAAATTGACATTTTACTATCCAAACAAACTGGAAGTTAGAAATTCTCATATTTTCAAAAGAGGTAGGATAAAGGCCAGTATTTCATGAAAATGTGTATAATTATGTATTAGTCTCTCTACATGAATTACATATGTTGAAGTGCTTTTTTCTGCCTCTTTTCATGAGGGTAATCTGCATTGTCTGTAATCCACACTTTACCACATACATATACTTCACATAGATTTTAGTTTTTAATGGAATGATATTCTTCTACTTCAATCCCCCATTCCTGAAATTAAAAAGCTAAACAGACAAACAAAAAAACAACTTTGGTGAAGGGTAAGGCAGTACACGATACTGGGGAAGTCAGCACAACCTGTACAAGGGAAGGTGATGGTAGCTCCATAGACACATCTACTCCCTGAGGGACTAAACTGCTGGGCTGAGGGCTGCAGGGGCCATGGTTTGGGGGAACATCTAGCTCAACTGGCATAACATAGTTTATAAAGAAAATGTTCTACATTCTACTTTGGTTAGTAACATCTGGGATCTTAAAAGCCTGTGAGCAGCCATCTAGGGTACTCCACTGGTCTCACCCCCTCAGGAGCAAGAAAGAACAAAGAAAACTAAAGACACAAGGGAAAGATTAGTCCAGAGGACTAATGGACCACATCTACCACAGCCTCCACCAGACTGAGTCCAGTACAACTAGATGGTGCCCAGCTACCACCACTGAGTGCTCTGACAGGGATCCCAATAGAAGGTCCCAGTCAGAGCCGGAGAAAAATGTAGAACAAAATTCTAACTCAAAAAGGAAGATCAGACTGGCTGGCCTGACAGAGACTGGAGAAACCCTGAGAGTGTGGCCCCTGGACACCTCTTCAGCTCAGTAATGAGGCCACTCCTGAGATTCACCCTTCAGCCAAAGATTGAACAGGCCCATGGAACAAAACAAGATGAAAGGGGTGCACAAGCCCTGGGGCAGGGACTGGAAGGCAGGAGGGAACAGGAAAGCTGGTAATATGGAACCCAGGATTGACAAGGGAGAGTGTTGGCATGTTGTGGGGTTGTTAATCAGTGTCATACCACAATGTGTGTACTAACTGATGAGCAGTTTGTTCTGTAAGCCTTCATCTAAAGTTCAATTAAAAAAAAAAAAATTCTTCACCATCACCAACAAAAAAACAAGCAAACAAAAAACAGACCTACTACAGCTAAATGTTTGCCTACAGATATTCAGTTGCATAAAGCAGAAATGCACATCACATTTGACACATGTGGCTGGTAGAAGGTACACTGACTAGACTAAAAGCCAACAGTCCTTGTTTTTTCTTATTTCTCTGCCAATAAATGAGGAATTTGAAGAAATGGACTTCCTACATGATCCTTTCCATCCCTACCAATCTATGTAAATTTTAGCATTGTAAATTCAATTCGGCAAAACTTATTGAACAGCTGCTATATCTGATATTTGGGCATTAAACCAAAATGCCAAACCCAGTGCTGTAGAGTTGATTCTGACTCATAGCGATCCTATAGGACAGAGTAGAACTACCCGATAGAGTTTCCAAGGAGCGCCTGGTGGATTCGAAGTGCCGACCCTTTGGTTAGCAGCTGTAGCACTTAACCACTATACCACCAGCGTTTCCGTTTGGGCATTAGAGGAGATAAAAGACAAACCTCTGCCTCATAGGGCTTATATACTCTTACATAAATGTTTTCAAACTAAATTGATCTCACGACCAAATAAAGTTTTAAAACACTGATCTTATCGAAAGGATGAAAAAAATCACAAAATAATGATCTAGTTTAAAGAGAGGTGGTGTAAGAGTTAAAAGGTGTTATGAGGTGGCTGGTTAACAGGAAAGCATTTAGGAAGGAAGTAACATATAAGATGGGCCTAAACAAAAGATAGTATGTTCATATACAGAGATGGAAATGATATGGGAAATGTGATATTAATTAAAGAAATGACGAACAGTCCCCATCATATGCAGGAAAAGCAGATGCCACCAGTACTACGAAAGACTTAAACACCGATGCCAAAAACTAAACCCATTGCTGTTGAGTTGATTCTGACTCATAGCTACCCTATCGGAAGGAAGTATGCTAGACTAGCTGTTTAATAGTTGCTGGGATACACATAGAGGATAACAGGCATGTGCTGTCAGAGGGAAGCACACCACTATTTTGTGTATCATCCCTTCACATATGTACTAGTTCATTCAACAAGTAATTGTGTAGGCCTGGCATTATGTGTTTTTGGCATTATGTTAGTCATATGGACACAATGATGGGCTAAACAAATATTAAACATCGCTCTGGACCTTAAGGGACTCAACAGAGACTCCAAGAACCTCAGCAATATCTAACTACAAAATCTGATAGCCTCAATGAGGGAAAGCATAGGATTCCATAAAATTATGCAATTGGGTAGAGTTGCCACATTTAACAAATAGCAATATAGTATGTCCAGTGGAATTTCAATATCAGATAAACAGTGGGAAAAAAATAGTGTAAGTATATCCTATGCAACATCTGAGACATACTAAACATTTATCCGTTGCTTATCTGAATTTCCAACTTTACAGTAGGGCTTTGAATGGTTTGTTCAGGTTCAAACCCCACTGAGAGTCTGCATTTCTAACAAGTTCGCAAGCAATACTAATGCTGCTGATTAGGGACCAATTCTGAGAACGACTAGTAGAGCAGTGGGTCTCCAAATTTATTATACATAAGAATCACCTGAGTATCTTGTTAAAATGGAGATTCTGATTCAGTATACCTGGGGTCAAAATGCAAATTCTCAGCAGGGGCTCAAACCGGAATGAAACAAACCAGTTCAAAGCCCTGCTTCACAGGGTAGTCTGTATTTTTTCCTAATAACTCTATACCTGGCAGGGAGGGCTTGACCTCAGGGATGCTGTTCCGGAGCAGGTGAATTGACTTCAAATCTGAAGAATACTAGGTGTTAACTGTGGTAAGAAGTGTGGGGTGGGGGGGGGGACGGTAGGGTGGGCAAGAAATTAGAGTGAAGTCAACAAATCGACTTCAGATCTTACTCTAAAATCATCTCTTTATCGTATATTACAAAATAGAGTGGGAAGTAAAAACTTCAGCACCAGAAACGGAGCACTCACGAAAAATACTTACCTCCAGACCTCAGAAATGTTATCATTTGACATCCAAATTTCTCTTTATTTTTAAATTTTGGGGAAAAATGAAGTAAAAGTAGCAATTAAACCTTAAATATTCTTTTAGAAAGGGCTTGTCAATCAGCATCACAAGCTCACAAATACCACCCACTTATATAGCTTTGTCTCCAATGCTTCTAAACATACATTGTAATTGCCCATGATCTTTAAAAGTTTTGAAGGTGGAATAAAATGCTTTTGAAGGAGACCATCATGGCTGCCCTAATTGCGTACATTTACTACCTGATTAGTTTCCATTTAACCATGAATATAAAGTTAAATTTGGCAAAGTTGGCTTACAGTTGTAACAAGAAGCAGCCTAAACCTAATCAGCTGTGCAGAAGCTGCTTGGATTACAAGGCAAAATGCTTGCTAGGCTATTCTTGAGTTCTTTGGTAGAGGCCTAACAGTCTGGGTTAGTTGGCTTCCTCTGTTCTTCCACTCTAATCTGCAGAGATTCTTCCCTAAGCTCTTGACACATTGGATTTGTGGTTTTTAGACAGTCTTGTCTATGAGGGGGAAAAAAAAAAAATCCTAAGGGCGGCAAATACATCCTTCCCCACTGTTTACCTAGCAGCTAGCTCAATGCTGGGCAGAACATAAGAAATTATTAATAAATATTATTAAACAAAGAGTAAAATTGTAAGCTGTATCTCACAATGAAGTGTATACCAGTCAATCGATGAAAGATTATTATAAAATTATTCTATTTTCATTTGTTTTGTCCACTTGTTATTTTACTTTCTGCCTACATGCATAAAATATTCAGATAAAACTGATAAATATATTATTGGGGCAAGTCAGTTGTGGGGCCACATGTGCAGAATTATGGCTAATATTCAGAGATTAAAAAACCAAATACTTATTAAACAGAGAAACATTTTAATATATTTTGGATCAAATTTCATAAGCCCACCAAGAATAGTGCCACAAAGCTTTTAAAATCACATAAACCTGATTAAATGTTAGGTATTGGTATCTGTCCCCTGAGGAGCAGTTTAATATAACAAGAATTACAAATGAATCTTCCAGGGGAAATCTAGAAAAAGGTGCTTGGGAAAGATGTATTAAGAGGTCAAAATCGATGCTATGTATTCTAACCAGCTCTAAGACTACAGAGTATAACAGCTGAAGCTGGCACCTTACATAGCAAAGAACTGAAATAAAAAAGAAACATTAAGCATTTTCTCATAGACGTCAGACACTACAAGCTGCACTTCCCTGTTCAGTGCTCATTTCTGAAATGTCAATGATTTAGTGTGTATATGTTTCATAATTTCATCTTCTCAAATTGATAGCTTTGCCCACTTCCCAGCTAATGGAAGGCAGGCCATTTCTAAGCCTACTGGAAATCACAACAGACAGTCACTATCTATATATAGTTCAGGCAAAAGTGCAATGTAGTGGATTTTGACTACACTTCCCTTGCCTCTTCCTATGCCAATAAGTGAGGTGCTTGGGCCAAAGGTAATCTAAAATAGTGAGTTATTCTCATGAGAACATTCACAAAGGATAATGGAAACTTCAGTAGCATTTAATTAGATGCTATCTTGAGGACATCAAGTGTCCTTATTACCTAAATGGTAGAACTTACATTTACAAGTTTATGAATGTGCATAAAGGCATCTCAAAAATATTTTTAGCTACCTAATTTTTTTTTTTGATAATACCATGGAACAAAGTTTATGATCTACAAAAGGTCTGTAGCATTTTTTTTTTTACAATGTGTTTTAGCTCTAACATCTACTTGAGCCAAGCAAAACATTTTCTCAGAAATAATCATTTCAAAGAAACATTTTGGAAGGGGAACTTTTTGTTAACTATTAAGATTCTACCACAGACATTTATATGCCTTCCTAAAAGGATGGAACTTTGACTATGTCAGCCTTTTAGTGCGGTTGAATTTCCTCTAAGAAATTCATATTCTGTGCTAAAAAAGCACTAAAAGTTATTTTTGGTCTTTTGCACGGTAGCATACAATTTAGTATATTGATTCTTTAAAACATCATGGTGGCTAATGAGCTAGTGTGGTCAGTTAACAAGTAAATAAACACTGGACTTTCTCCATGATTGACCAGAATATTTTCCAAATTATTGGACTCTTCAAGATAACATGTTTGGAATGAGATGGAGGTTAAAAGAGGGAAGTCAGGCAACAAACCACATTTTTGGTTTCTAGTTTTTTTTTAATAATTTTTATTGTGCTTTAAGTGAAAGTTTACAAATCAAGTCAGTCTCTCCCATAAAAACCCATATACACCTTGCTACACACTCCCAATTACTCTCCCCCAATGAGACAGCCCGCTGTCTCCCTCCACTCTCTCTTTTCGCGTCCATTTCGCCAGCTTCTAACCCCCTCCAACCTCTCATCTCTTCTCCAGGCAGGAGATGCCAACATAGTCTCAAGTGTCCTGGTTTCTAGTTTGAATCTTCACAATGTTTTGTCAATGGTTGGGAAAAGGTGCTTAACTTTAATTAAACATACCTGACTAGGACATATGTTAAAATTTGTTGTCGCTGTTGCGTGCCTTCAAGTTGGCTCTGAGTCATAGAGACCCTGTATTACCAAGTAGAACTGCCCCAAAGGATTAGTAAAACAGTGTGACAGTTTTAAAAATGAAATTTCAAAATCTCTTAGCTGGACTGAGGTTTGAAACCTGTTTCCAATTATTTTCACAAAACCACTTAGAAGATAGCTGTTTTGCAAATTAATCTTTCATAAGGCTCTTAAATGGTCAATGTGCTTGTATTAGCTGCCAAACATGTTCATCTTCTGAGATGACCGGAAGATTCACGATTAATGTGACTTGGTATTTTTCCTAACATTTACTGTACTCATCAATAGTGGTTAATGCAACAAATTTCCAGTAAGCAGCTGCCTCAAAAGCTCGAAAATATCTAGCCACAAAGAAACAAAAGCGCATCTGCTCTTTCTCTCTACATAAGACATGTTATTTCCATACAAACAAGGTTATATGCAAAGTGTTAATAAAAGAAGTTATATTGCTATTCTTATGGAAGAGCGTGGCAAAATTACATTAGAGAGACAGCGTGGGTAAAATAGGAGGGTGGTACTGACAGAAAGCAGTCCAGGGCCCCCTTTGAGTCTTTGCTTTGAAACCAGCTATTGTTCCTATGACAAGTGCCTAATTTGAGACTAGATTTCCTCAGCTGAAAGCAAGATTGTTGTACAAGCCCACTGTTATAGTAGAGTGCTAAGATTTGGAACTCTGGAGCTAGCCCTTCTACTTAGGAGCTTCATGGTACTCAATTCTCAGTGCTTCAGTCTCCCTGTCATTAAAACGGGGATAACAGTATTAACTACTTCACCATGGTTGGAAGGAATAGATGAGAATTCATGGCTGGCAAGTAGTAAAAGTATAATAAATATAAGCTTAATTATTAGTATTCATATTATAAATATATGGGTAGTATTACTATAACCATCATTTTATTCTGGAAAAAAAAGGATTTTGGTAGTTTACAAAGATTATATCAGTGCAAGAGAAATACAGAAGTAAAGAAATTCAGGAAAGAGGAAAAGGAAGGTATATGAAGAACATTCGGAAACCACAAAAGCACTATATCAATGTAAACGATTAATTGAAATTATTTGTGAAAATCGCTTTTAAGCTCACGAAAAGAATAAGGAAATATTTTTTAAACTTTCCAATTGATATCCTGCCTAATAGTTACAATAATCAAAGGTCAGAAATTCCAAGTCTTTCTCTTAAATTTGCTAAGAATTAAAAGAATGATCTTGGGTAATTCAGGATTTGAATATATATGGCCAGACAGGCACTTAAAAAATACATACATGAGAAATGAAGCAAAAGTGTGTGTGTGTGGTGGCGGGGTTGGGGATTAATGGCAGAGAAAGAGATAGAAATAGGATTTTGGGCAGCAGTCTAACCACCAAAGAGACCCCACCTTGGGCTGCTTGGAGAAGATATTACCAAGGCAACAGATTTCTGCCAGCTGCCTTGTGGCTGGCTTCCCCTTGGGAACTATCCTATGTGATTATTTCCAAACTGCTACTTTCATCCCCCTGAGCAGAGGCCCAGCCTTCTACTCACACTGACACTCAAAGCTTGGTTTCTGCCCTAAAGAAATTGAAAGGGCAGTATAGCACATACTTAGGCAAACCCATCCCTGAGGAGCCTGAGTCCCAGCCTTTCGATCCCTAGAGGAGTCTGGGCACATCTGTCTGGAACCAAAGACCAACTTCTGTTGGCCTAACCTGCTATTGTGAATGTCCTTAAATTCTCTCTCCAAATAGCCTCCATGTCGAAAACCTATTTGGTTCAGAGTTATATAGCTCATAACAAAGTCTGTGTACACTCTAGTTTTCATTGAGAAAGAACTGCCTGTCTCTGGGAGCAGCAGCTGATTTTCACTGGTCTAGACCAACCTCAGGTTGGCACTTTTTCCCTGGGAGACTTTATCCATCCTCACAGCCTCATCTACTACCTAAATTTGATTTCTCCCAAATTTCTTCTGAGCTCCAGGCCAAGATACATAAATCCGTATCAGGCTTCTCCACCTTAATTTAATTTCTCCACTTCCATTACCCCTCTGATCTCCTCCCTCATGTAATTCTTACCTCAAATTTAACATGACCCAGGAGAATTCATCACCCCCTGCACCTCCAAACTGCCCCTTTGTCCTGATCTCTCAGGGAATGACATCAGATAACCAGTTCCAACAACTGGAGTGCCTGAGATTCTTACCTCGCTTTTGTTTTCTGTGTTTAACTGGTCCTCAAAACTTATGGATTCTACGTAATCTCTCCAGTCGATTCCTTCCTTTCTAATGCCTGAGCAAGTAAAAAAGCTTAGTTCAACTCTATACCTCATGACTATTATCTTCTTAAACAGCAAGTGTCCGAATATTGGTTTTTGAGTTTCAAGATTCTCCCTATTTTGTCTTCCACACTATTGCTAGAACAAATTTTCCTAAAATGTATTGTCATCACAGAACCTGATGCTCAGAGATTAAGTAATTTTCCCCAAAGCAACACAATTTGTGAGAGGTTTAGGCTCATCAGAAGTCTGTCTCTTGCACAAACCTATGCTTTCTAGGATCCACCTTCTAGGTCCCAGTTACTATCTCAGCAGCCACCTCTTTCCTGGCTGGTTAGGGGAGACTCTGATAACAAAGCAAAAATGTGGCTTTTCCCTAAGGGACGGAACAGGACAGTTATAAGATCACAAAAAAAAAAAAAAAAAAAATCACAAGAGCACCACAAATGCTTTGGAAGGGGGTATGAGTCAGGAGCTAAAACCTTTAAGTGACCATTTGTTTCCTAAACAATCGCTTTCAGAGAGACAAGTTTATTAAGCACACACCACCAATCTTTGAAAACCGGTTACAGCTCCCTGTTTCTTCCTGCCTCCAGTTGCAATCTGTCACTTGTAGACAGCGTTTTGTTCCAAGTGCCCATTTAAAGCAGGCCTTATAAGGATTTTATAAGGATTAGCTATAAAGTCAGTACTCCAAACTCTTGGGTTAGAGACAAAAGCTAAGTATGAAGAACTTTATTTATTTATTTATTTCATCGAGCTAAGAAAATAAATATAGCTAATAATAAAAATCTGTCAATAATGTGATTCTGCATAATTAATCTGAACTTTGGCACTCCTAAACTTGCTAATGCAGAGCTGCCAATAGTAATGAATTGAAAACTGAGCACACAGCACATATTTCCAAATTACAGCAATTGAAAAATGCATAAAAATGTACAAAACATCACGCCTGGAATGACTCAGTAATTTATTCCAGTAATTATGTTAGTAATGTCTTTTCCTTTTTTTTTTCACAAAAGGTTTCATTCAGAGCCACATTCCATTGTTTGCCAACATCAAATTTAAAATATGAGAACTAATGAAACACCTAAATTAAGAAACTTAGTGTGGTAAAGCAAGAGCCATGGCCTTTGGTTTATGAGGGGTGAGGGTGGCTCGCTGCTTGGCTCTTCCCCGTATCTGCCTATCACCGATGGCATGCAAGTAAAGCAGACAGAAGAATCTTAGGTAATTCTCAACTTCCACTCCCTCAATGCTTTTGCAGTCTCAGAGCAAACCACTGGACTATCCACACTGGGAAATATGAAGATACCGAAACAAAACCAAGCCTGTTGCCATCAAGCCAAATTCGACTCACAGTGACCCTACAGGACAGAGTAGAACTGCCCCATAGGATTTCCAAGGAGTGCCTGCTGGATTCAAACTGGCAACCTTTTGGTAAGCAGCCGTAGCTCTTAACCACTATACCACCAGAGTTTCCAATATGAAGATAGGGTATTCTACATTTTCAGACTCAAGAGCAGAAATTCTACCCATCTCAGCTAAAGAGATGGAGCCTACAGTGTGGCATCGTACATACTATCTTGATTCTGAAAAATAGCATGGCAGGGAAATACCACTCTAATACATCAGTTCTCAAAGTGTGGTCCAGGGACCCCTTAGAGTGCCTGAGGCATTTTCAAGAGGTCCATGAAGCAAAAGCTATTTTCATAATAATAATACAACATGAGTTGCCCTTTTCACTCTCATTCTCTCAGGAATATGCAACAGAGTTTTACAGAGGCTACATGATATGTGATATCACAACAGATTGAGAAGCACATATGAGATTGCAACTGTCTTCTATCAAGCTAGACATTAAAGAGATTTGCAAAACATGAAATAACACCACTCTTCTCACAAAATTATGTTTTGGAAAAAATATTTTCCATAAAAATATGCTAACATGTAATAGGTTTGTTTTGCTATTTTCAAATTGTATAAATCAATGAGTATTTTTTAAATTTCTCAGTTTTAATTTCTAATATGGTAAATAGCAATGTGACTGCCAACAGAAACACAAGCTATGTGGGGTACACAATAATTTTTAAGTGTATAAAGGGGTCCAGAGAAGAAAAAGTTTGAGAATCGCTCCACGACTGGATTTTGAAGAATGGAATCCAAGCAATGGTTAAGGATCATCCTCTGTGGCTATCCTCTGAGGTCCTTTCAAACTTGCCTTCTTTTGGCTAAAATCTCCCCTCTTTAGTTCTTTAGCCAGAAGTTACAATTAAATCAATTCGATTTCCAATTAAATTAATTCAACAATTATTTCCTGGGTGGCCATTAGGAATCATCCCCATGAAGACAGGTACTGGTAGGGATATAAAAGCTAAAAAAATTTATAATAACCTGAGAAGTAAAGATGGCCACATGGCAAAATTAGATAGTGATGCAAGGGAATACAGAAATCAGTTCCAAAGTGAATGACGCAAACCGTAAATGCTGTTGGCTCTGAGATGAGTAGAGAAATGTGGCTAGGAGTTTTGGGGGCAAATCCTCATAGAAAAAGTAATGCCCTTATTTATCTATTGTCTGCCTGTTTATCAGGTGGAACTGTGGTAGCTCACAAAACAAAGACAGAGCAGTTAGAGGGGGAAAAAGGAAAAAAAGGTTATGAGATTACAATGCACGGAAAATGTGAGTAGAATAGTAAAATCAAAGCCAAAGATGAATTTAGAACAGAAAATCTTACACTAAGACCTAGCACACTGCCTATATAGTTTGTGGGGCCCAGTGCAAAATGAAAATGCCGGATCCTTTGTTAAAAAATTAAGAATTTCAAGATGGTAACATCAGTGTATTAAACCAAGGTCAGGGGCCTTGTAAAGCATGAAGCCCTGTGTGACTGTACAGGTCACGCACCCATGAAGGTCCCCCACTGTTCTGTAAGGTGAGTCCCAGATCTAGCTCTAAGCTAATTTAGAAGACAAAGCACAGGAGAAAGAATGACCAGTTTCAAAATTTACAATATTCACTACTCAGTAAGAGCCGTCAAAAATGGTCAGAATTATATCACAAGAGAATTTTAACTTTGAAAAGGAACTTGGAAACTATTTCCTTCAAACCCTGTCATTTCTCGGTTCAGGAAAGGCCCAGAGATGCTACAGTACTTGCCAAGAGAATAAAGCAAGTTAAACATCAAGGTGAAATTAGAGTCTCGTCTGCTTATTCTTAGCTGAGTGCTTACAGTATCAGGAGATTGTTCTTCCTTTCCTGATCGGCCTTAATATCCACTTCTATTCTTGTACAACAGAAATTACAACAAGTAATAAAAGCAGGAAAATGTATTCAGTGTTTAGTATGCATCACACATTGTACCACACATCTAATCCTCACAACCACTTTATGAAGGAAATATTAGTATCATCCCCTTTTAGAGCCAAAGAAACTTAGAACAGTTAAGTAACTTGCCCAATGCCATATAGCTAGAATTGAACCCAGAGAACCTGACTCCAGAGACCCTGCTTTTCTATTATTTCCTGACTTTTTTTCTGGTCTTCAAGACATGGATCCCAGACACATCTTTTTGAAAAACTAAACCCAGATTCAGAAAACAGAAAGAAATTCTGGATAATATCTATCTAGTCCAGCCCCTTCATGTTATAAAACTGAAAACTAGAAGGAGACACATTACTTATCAAGGTCACCAGCAAGAGACTGGCCAAGTCTGTCTAATGTTCTTAACACCATTTTCCCACACTGGCAGTGTATCAGAATAATCCTGGGATCTTTACAGAAATACAGAGTCACGGGCCCATGCCAGACCAGAAAACCAGATTTTTTGGTACCAAGGCAGGGGCCAGGGGCTGTTCTAATAACTCCATAGGTAGTTGGTAGCAAGCAGCCAGCCACTTTTTAGTCTATCAACTGGGGTACGACTCCCTGCCCCACACACTCTCTTCCTCACTGCATCAATCAAACCTCCCCCTATATGCAGCTGAAGGTAAGGGAAATACAACAACTTGACTCTTTGACAATTAACATCTCTAAATTAGATTGTAATCAATAAACCAAGCAAAAACAAAAATAAAATCAATGCCTAACGATCACAAATCTGTTTGGGGTAGGTAATAGACGTTTTTATGAAGAATGAGTTGAAAGACCAAGAGAAACGAGACACAGACATGCCTTTGGAGACAAAGGAGTGATGGGGTAAAAGGTAAGGAAGGACCTGAACTACAGTAGTGGCCAGTGGACACGCAAAGTAGATGTATGGAAGAACAATTTGCAAAAGAAGAATGGGGCTAAGATGGGACAAGTTTGAAAAACCCTCTCTGGTTTTTCTATGTAATCAGAAAGTACCCGGGCTTCTCAGTTCCAACAGTACTTCCCCAACAACAGCAGTCAAATTCATGGTGGTGTAGAGACTGTCAGTGTACTAGGTGATAAACTTCAAATGTGATTATTTTTAAGTAATCTTTATATGGTTAATAATCTAGTTAACAACATGAATGCTGAAGTATTTAGGAGTGGGAAACTGATAATCTGCAATTTACTTCAAATTGTATTAAAAGATGGATTTATGGCTAGATAGAGTAATGGATGGATAACCCATAACCAGTTACCTCCAGTCAATTCCAACTCATGGTGACACCATGAGTGTCAGAGTAGAACTGTGCTCCATAGGGTTCTCAATGACTGATTTTTCAAAAGTAGATTGCCAGACCTTTCTTCCCAAGTGCTCTGGGTAAACTTGAGCCATCAACCTTTCAGTGAGCAACTGAGCTTGTTAATTGTTTGTTCCATTTTTCCAGGTACTCCTGGGTGGATGGATACATATGTGATAAGGCAAGTATGGTAAAATGTTAGTGATAGTATCTAGGTAGTAGTTATATGGGTGTTCACTCTAAAATTCTCTCAATTTTGCAGTATGTTTGAAAATTTTCACAATAAAATACTAGGGGAAAATGTGTTTAATAAAAGTAGCCAAAGCCAAATGACACTTTGTCAGCAGCATGAAAACTTTACCAAATAGAAACAAAACCAAGGTTTGGCTACTTAGCTTCATACTTAACCTACCGCACTATCTTCGAAAGGATTACAACTCATAGCAACCCTATAGGACAGAGGAGATCTTCCCCTGTGGGGTTTCCAAGGCTGCAATCTTTATGGAAACGGACTGTACATCTTTCTCCCACTGAGCGGCTGGTGGGTTTGAACACTGACCTTTTGTTTAGCAGCCAAATGCTTAACCACCGTGCCATCAGGGCTTTTTTTCATAGATAAACAGAGTTTAAAATTGGAGGAGAAAATAATACTTATTTCTCAAGTGCTCCTTAAAAGCAGCTCCTTCCTCAGCTGTTGGTAACCTTCTGGGAACCAGGAAAAGCAAGACACTGGATTTTCACACATAAAGATGAAGAAAATCAATTTCCTCCCACAAAGACAGAACTAATTGGGGTAGAAAATTATCATTTCCTCCTTGTTAATAAAGCCTTAATGGATTATCCATAAATAAAATATGCATTAGGCTCAGATGACAGACAGTTCTGATAGCAGCCTTAACCCAGGGATTCAGAAATTTACTCTGAGCAAGGAACTTTCACTTCACATTGACCCTAGAAAGTATTTTCAAAGAAACCAGTGTAGTAAACAATACAGCTTTTATTTGTAGATTAACAATTCATTTCTTCCTTGCTTCTACCTCCAGCCCCTGCAAGCTGCCTTCTAGTGCACAAGGATAGGATGCGTGCTCCCCCGTTCTCACTTTATAATCCCTACCTGAACAACCCCTATCTTCCTCTTCTCCAGATTCCCTATATTTTCATTACGTATCTCCAGAAATCCTCCCACAAATGGAAATGGCCACCGGCACTCTTCCGAAGAATCCTTCCCTTCACGCCTGAACATATGACACACACTGCAGGTGGGGCCTCATTCTTTGAATGAGCCCATATGTTTCTGTGGTTACTACTTACCAACAGGACAAATGGAACGATAACCCATTTTCAGATAAGACTGTTATTCCTCCTTTTAAATTAGTATCAGACTCTTGGGTAGAGAAGAGAAACAGCATAGCTGCTACAGAAATATACTGTTTTGAAAGGCAGTGTTTCCATACCTCTTGGATTATTTTAGTTCATATTTATCTTTATCCCTTGGTTAAAAAAAAAAAAAAAAATAGAGCTTGTTCCTGAGAATGATTCATTTTATTAACACCATCCTTCAACCAAGAAGGAACCAAATTTTTCAGTACCCATTTTCTCTATGTTGGGTGTTTCTCCTGAAGACCTACATTGATTCAGCATTATGCTTATCTAGTTGTTACTTCTAAATCCAGTTACTTGTTTATGCTTATCTAGTTGTTACTTCTAAATCCAGTTACTTGTTCAACAAATATGTATTGAATGTTCATGTGCCTGATAGTGTACAATCACTAGAATATAAATAAAATTGAATTAAATAAAACAATGTCCCTAACCTGTAATGCATAGCCTAAAGGAGGAAGATATGTAAATAAATACCTCCAGTATACAATAAGGCAAGTATTATCCTACTACAGGGCTTCAAGTTCTCATTGTATTTTCAACAGTTCCCTAAGTAAATGGGAGGCTAACACATCGAGAACATTGTACCATTTTTTAAATGTATCTCTTGATATTCTCCAATAGTTATAACGACAGGAAATGAAACTAGATCAACTTTGACAATTTACGGGTAATACTGTTACATGCTGAAAGTAAACAGAGGTAATTTTCAGGTTTAGTTTAAAAGACCATTAGCAAGATTTTACTTATTAACAAAATAATAAAAATAATTGCTAAAGCACATTTCAGAGGAAGGCTGACCACAGGAATCCGCCACAGAAACGTCTGGCTTATTTAAATGCCTGGAATTAAATACAGAATAATAACACTATTTAACTGCTGGTGTATGTGTTTTTGACCTACAAATTATTTAAAATTTTAATATTTTCTAACTTCAGGTACTCTAGAGCTATCATTTAAAACAAGAATTTCAAACTCGGAAACAGACAAGGAAAGCAGTATTTACCTACTACAGTCCTGAGGTACTGAACATATAAATTGCAGCAACTGCAGGATCGAAATTATTAGCATCACGACTGCTGGCAGCTCAGCCGTTACACCAGCAGTCGTATCCACTTACGGTTGAGTTTTGTATTGATTTGTTTACAGTACCCTATTCCTGTAAGCCCAAAGCCTCTCCTAAGCCCGTTATTGGAATCCTCTTTATCAAATCATTCTCAGCGGAAAGGACCCCTTTGATGGCTTACATTCTAACTCTTGAAGACACTTGAGGGGGATAAAATGATCACTCGCTTGCTTTTCAACTCTACCTTATAGAGAGAAGTAAAAAACCAAAGCATAAGATCATGATAAATCTCAGAGAATTGGTCCATCTGGGAGTGACATCAAGGAAACCCTGCAGAAGAGTAGATCTGCCTCTTCTACACAACTTCCTAAAAATCTTACACTCCTCTAGCTAGGGCTTCCCTTCAATATGCAGGAATTTGTCCTGAGTTTAATTACGTTTTCAATTTATAACAGCTTCAGGGGTGATGCTTGTACAAGTCACCTCCCATCTTGTAAAGTAGCCCTTCTTATACTTTCTACAAAGATGAGATCTTACAAGTTTCAAATTTTACTATTCCCAGGCTTAGTAAATAAAAAAAAGTTGTCTTTATTCATCTTGTCTCTAATTTAGCTATCAACTCAGCAAAATCTTTCAGCACCACTCAATAGACCCTGCTTTTATTAGGGTTCACAATAATTTCTAGTTTCCAATTCAAAAGGATTGTTTCACCTCAGTATTTCTATTACTGGACATCTCCACTGAATTTAATTATATTTTTCATATCAAAAAGGAATTTGCTCCACTTCCTTAAACCCTCATCCTTCTGACTCTCTGAAGATCCTTTTTTGGTCCTCTTGGGTTCCCGGTCCTTTATCAGTCCTTACCCACTGCCATCAAGTCAATTCTGACTCATAGCGACCCTACAGGACAGAGTAGAACTGCCCCAACAGGGTTTCCAAGGAGCGCCTGGTGGATTCGAACTGCTGACCTTTTGGTTAGCAGCTGTAGTACTTAACCACTACGCTACCAGGGTTTCTTTATCAGTCCTTATACACCTTAATTCAACCTGTTCTAATTCAAATCATTGTCAGACCTAGATTTATTTCTCCTATTGATTTCCTACCTCCAAAATACTGGAAGTCTTGAACATTTTAACTGATGAAATTTTCTCATGTCTGGGTCTTCTTCTTACGGCCTATTCACACTTTTCTGGTTGGTTGGAAAGTTTCTAAAAACATGGCCTATGAAGACAATCTGCATCAGAAATACCAGGAATGGGGGCATATTAAAAATGCAGATACCAGTTTAGTTCCATTTTTTAAGAGTTAAGGCTTTAATGGACAGTATCTAGTCTATATGACTAGTAAAACTTTTTAAGTTAAATTCTTAGCCCCAAATTTGGAATAGCCCATTTGTTTCAAACTGCTAATCCAGTTACTTCATCACAAAACTTTTCTTCCCAGTCTAATTAGCAACTGAATTGTTATTATCCCTCAACATAAGACCTTATGAAAAGGTTTTTAAAGATGAAATACATTGACAGTGTTTTCCTCTTTATCATATCTCTATTTGTTTTTGTTTTTTTTAATTTGAATAACCAGAAGTTATTCAGGACAAAGTAGAACTGCCCCATAGGGTTTCCAAGGTGGTAAATCTTTACAGAAGCAGACTGCTTCAACATCTTCCCCAAAGCAGTTGGTGGGTTCAAACCTCAGATCTTCTGTTTAGCAGCCGAGTGCCTAACCACTGCGCCACCAAGGGTCTCTTAAATTTGAATAATGAGGTTTAATTTCCTCCTTTAATAGTGCAAGAAGGTTTAATCTGTTTTGTTTTTGTCCAAACTGGGGGTGACACAGGTCGAGACCAGAATTTAAAAAACACTGACAACTTCGTTTCAGAAACATGTGTATATGTATTTAATGGATTTTAACATAATTAAAAAAAAATTGTGGGCCATGGAAAACCACTAGTTTAGCCTATTACCACCTCATTTCAAGAAAGTACACTTATATTAATTCTTGAAGCAAGCCATAAAGGCCTTATTTTTTTCTCCCTTCCCACTTCTCATGAATAAAGTAACTTTCTGCAAGGTCGAAGTCTAAAATATGTTATTTGTAGTCCCTTTCTTCTAAACCATCAGTAAAAATAAATTTGCCAATTGGCATGCATGTTTGCACTTCATTACTTTTGAAGGCCAGAACCTTTGTAATATATTAAACAGTAAAACTCATTAAACTAGTACAAAGCAATTCAAAAGCTAGAGGCTTCAGGACTAAAACTACTTTTGCTCTAGGGTGGGAGGTCTGTGCCCTTGCCTCAGGGCACATCCTTCCAACAAATTTAGGAACTTTAGCTCCAGTTCTATGAAAACTGAAAGCTACCGCTTTCTAAGGTTGCATTTTCACAATAAGTGTAGGAGGTTTAGGTGAAGAAGTGACTTCAAACACATTCAGAAACACTGATAATTTCACTTTTCGATAGCTGATGATGTAATTTGAATGACCTGGGCCTTTACCTTCTCAGTTTCCCTCATTCTTGGCAGAGGCTTTTGGGTATTTTATCATTCAAAAGAGAGGCAAATCAATATTTTCATCCTACTACTAGAGAAAATGAACCCTAGTGGAATGTTAGAGTTACCTAACATACGCTGAATTTACCTGGCACCTCTCTTCCTTCTATGCTAGCCAAGCATCAAGCATGGGCATAAATTAGAATGTGTATATTAAATATAAAAAAGTATGGAAAACTGAAAAGGCTCAGTTGTACAACTGGCAAATGGACAGTTCAACATCTGCCTAGCTGGAATCCAATACTTTTTAAATTGTAACTATCTCGTCATAGAGTAATCTTTCCATGTTGCAGATTGCCTTCCGGAAAATACGCTAAACAAGGTGTACCGTTGTTGTTATTTCTATGTATACAGCAGATCAGAGTTTGGTTTTAGAAGGAAAAAAAAAAAAAAAAGGTTTTCTAAGAGATTTGTAAGCCTAAGAGAGGAAAAAATTCACACTCTATTCTAAGGTACAACACGTTTAACCTGATTTTAGATTTGGAAAATTTCTTCATCTTCTGACTTGTGGCACATGTTTTTTGCTCCTTGCCATAATGAAGCATTAATTTTGATGGACGAAGTTAAAGTAGACCTAAGCTTCTGGAAGCTACCTCTGTTACCTTTCCAATCCATGCCCATGGCACTCCAGGAGTCCATATGTCACTGTTTTGGTTTTTTTTTTTTAATAATAATACCAGCAGTCACTATTCAGTCAATGCTGACTCATGGTTTCCCCACGTGTCAGAGCTGGCTGGATGGCAGCTGGTAGTATTACTATTAGCTGATATGTCAGAGTAGAACTGTGCCCCATAGCGTTTCCAATGGCTAATTTTTTTGGAAGTAGATTGCCAGGCCTTTATTCCAAGGCACTTCTGGATGGACTAGAACCTCTCACCTTTCCATTATCAGCAAAGCACACTAACCATTTGTACCACCCAAGGACTCTGTAATAATAATAGCTAACACTAACATGGCATTTTCTATGTGCCAAGTATTGTTCCAGGTGCATTCAATATGACAACTCATTTAATTTTCAAAGTAACCTTATGAGTTAGATGTTCTGTAATATAATAGATTCCTTGCCTATCCTTCCGCCCATAGCCTGTGAATTCCTCGAGGGTGGGGATCTTATGTTTCTGCTTTTGATCCAAAGAACGTCCAGTATAATCTTGCTGTTCCTTGTTTGTTATACAAAGCATATTTCCAGATATGATAATTTAACAGAACCTTCAGTTTTGTTTTTTTTTTTTTTCAGTTTACTTAAGACGAAATATTCTCAAACTCATTTACTGATCATGTACCAAAAGGAAACAGCTAGAGAAAGGAAGCCTGCACTGAGTCAAGGTTCTAACTAACCAGTTATTTATGAAGAAAAGAAGTTGAGGTGGGAGTAACATTTATCCACATGCTGTAAGTATCCTGTTATCCTTTATAAGATGGGAGGCTAGACAAGGGAGCAAGTAAAGCATTTGGCAAAGCTAGCTAGGTTTTTGGAACACAGTTCCAACATCCAGGGACAAAATAAGACCCCAATGGAGAATAATAATTCATTCACTATTATTAACAGTAAACACTGAAATTAAGACTACCTGGGTTGACCACCTAGTATATGGGCTATCCAATCCCTTACAAGGTCTCTATAAGTTGGAATCGACTCCATGGCAACAGGTTTTTTTGTCTTTTGTTTTTGTTTGTTTGTTTTTACATAGTCATTGTAATAAATTGCGGAGAATAAACATTTTAAATCAGAGAGAACTAGTTTGAATCTTACTTCACCTCTTCAAAGTTCTTTAACCTTGGATAAAATACTTAACTGCTCTTACCAAAAAAAAAAAAAAAATCCATTGCCGTTGAGTCAATTCTGACTCATAGCAACGCTACAGGACAGAGTAGAACTTCCCCACAGGGTTTCCAAGGAGCACCCAGTGGATTCAAATTGCCGACCTTTTCATCAGCAGCCACAGCTCTTAAACACTATGCCACAGGGTTTTCAACTGCTCTTAGTCTCCTTTTTTCTTTTTACAAAATAGGGACATAATCTACACTGGATGGTCATAACGTTGATAAAATAAGCTGATGTATGTAAAGTATATAATCTATAGTACATGGTTACAGTCATCATAGCTTTTTTCACCCTTAAACTGCCAGCCTCAAGCCATTTTCTTGCTTGTGTTTAAATTTCACTAGGTAGTGGCCAATCAGAGAAAGGAAGGCTATAATTTGACTGTATTCAGTAACTTGAGTTATTGAGTTTAAAGATGATTCTGGAAATGTATTGGTGCAATAGAGCATTTCATGTGACTTTTGGGATTGTATCATTTTTCCTTTTCATTCCTTATTTTTCCCCGACACTGGAGATATCCACATACCTGGCTGTTCCTTTTCTTGTTCACTCATATCTAAGGTACCATCCCTAAACATTTTCAGAGACTGGAAAAAGGTACATTTAGCAGGTACCACATTTTGAGGCAGGCTATGACAAGGCACCATCGGTGGTCACAGCTGCTGAGTGGATGTGATAAAGGTTATGTCACTACATGCATGACGAAAGATTTTATTCTTGGTACAGAAAACATAATAATTCTATTATTTTGCCTCAGAAGTATTTGTCATGAGGTATGGTTTTCATTTACAAAGTATTATCTGTATATAATATTTTCAAATTCAGTTCTTTTGAAGTTTATTTATGAAATAATTTGGGGCATTACGATCAATGTTTCAGTTGGTACATATGCAAAGAGAAACACAGAATTAAATATTTAGCACTTTCCCGAGGGTGAAAGGAAATCTCAAATTTGATATACTTCTGAATGATCTATGAATAGTGTTCTGTAGATTATGTGAAATGTTACCCTGGTGACATGTACACTATTACTTAAGGAAAAACAAATTACAGTACTATACATATGCTCTCTTTTTATTCTATGGGGTTTAAATTTTAAACTCAGTGGTTTAATATTTTTGAAATAGGACAAAAGTCAACTATTCATCAAAGCAAGACTTTCAAATTGCAGGGAAGACAAGCTATCATTTCTGCTTTTCATTTTTGTAACATACAGCAATTTGGAGAGCATCTCTGGGGCACTTGGACTTCATCTAAATTAAGTTTCAAACTGGGCTACTATATCAATGCATATGTATTAATAACGGCTCTTTTAGGTCTTATTAAAATATAACAACTCCCCTGGGAACCCTTAATTTTCAAAAGCCAACAATATAGGTTTAGATAGTCACTCACCCCTAGTCCGATTACTAAACTAGACTGCATAAATCTTATGACCTGCTACCAGTCCATTGAACTACTGGTTTGAAACTATAACTTAAGGAGTTAGGGTATGGACTTGAGGTATTGCCTCTACCTTCATCTGAGAATGTCTGGGCTTCACTCAAATAGTAAAATCTTCTACACTAAGGAGTGAAGCTGGCCAAAGCAAAATGATAATAGCGAAAGAATCCCAGATTCAACTCATTAGAGGCCTATTAGATTGATACACACTAACCCCTGCCTGTAGTTAACATCTAATTCAATTCATCAGGATTATTACAATACCTCCAAATATCTACTTATCAGATAGAGGGCCGAAACAGCATATTCAGGTATGCTGCCCACTTATGATACAAACATCAAATTCAATTTAAACAGATTTACATTTATACTTTTCTCAACACCAGAAGAAGGTACAAGAGTCAAAACTTGATACTACCATATTTTCATGAAAGGAACAACTTCTAAACCAATTGCTGGTTGAGCCACAGGGTACAGGTCCATTTGGGGAAATCCTCCTCCTTGGAGAGGCATAGAGTAGACACAAAGAATTTTACCTGTTTATTCAACATGAATTACTTAATTTTGAAAGAAACAAATTTAAAGTAATCCTTGCAAACACATGAGGTATAGCTCTGTATTATGTCTATGAATGTTTTTATAACCCCAGCTATCAATATTGAGAAAATGTAGATAAAAAGTTAAAGACTAATAAACATATGTGTGTGAATATTAGTGTAAGAATCTGAAAAATTAGCACAACTTAGGCTAGATCATAAAGTTACTGCAACATATGAATGAGTTATCCCTTGTAATACCACTTAGGAAACCAAAAACCACACCCAACCGTTGCCTTTGAGTTGATTCCAGCTCAAAGCGACCCTATAGAACAGAGTAGAACTGCCCCATTGGACTTCCAAGGAGTGGTTGATGGATTTGAACTGCCAACCTTCTAGTTAGCAGCCAAGCTCCTAACCACTGCACCACCAGGGCTCCTCTTAGAAAACAGTAGATATATAATAAGAATTACTATAACATAAAAAATATATAATTATGCAATAAGTTCCTTGAGGGCAGGTGTTGTGTTTTATAGTCTCCATATCTACTACAGCACCAGGTATGTTATGTTGCAAATAAAAGGTGAATTGTCCACAGTTCAGGACTCTAATAAAAAATCACATGAAAGATTTCCAGAAGGAATTTTGAAGGCAAGCAGCCATCGCTGAAAACAATTTCATGAATAATTTTGCTATTACTTGCATTGACATGACAACTTTAAAGTATAATCTTACCCTGAAGAAGGTAAAGCAAAAATGAATGCTTACAGCTAAACTTCATTATTATAAACAGCAAAGGCGGCCCCTGGAGCAAATACATTATGTCAAATTACATGGTTATAGAGTGAAGATTCTGTAAAATATTTATGGTTGATATTTCGAGTTGGTATTTCATACATGGACAACTTAAAAATATAATAAAACATCACTGGTAATGATAACAAGAGTCCACTCTGTTTGGGCTACACAGCAAGTTAAAATATTTAGAAAAAGAAGATGCATATTAGTTAAATTACAGCAGATGATATAATTGAATGCAGGAGAGAGTGTAATACTCCTGTTCTGAAGACGCAAGCAGAGCCTCTTTATGCCTATTACTTCCACTTGGAGTGATGAATCCAAGGATAGCTGCTCTATTTATTGTGGTAATTAGCATGGATTTTGACAGCACTTCCCAACTGAAGATTTCTCTGGCTTTTGCAATAGCTCCAGTTCAGACTCTGAGACAACTGTGAGAAAGTGGAGGTCTCTGTTTTGGGGGAACATTCCCCCAAATCTGTTCAGGATTCTGTGTAGTTTCTGTTCATTCCTTTGGCCCACGGATCTAATTCTTGGTCCTGAAGGATTAGAGTAAATTTAATTAATGTGTATTGAAAAGCTAGCACCACCAGTGAGGAAAAAGAAAGAAAAAAACAAAAAAACTGCTCTAGATACTATTTAGGGCCAAAGAAGATGGTTATATTTAAGTCACAGACTCCACCCCCTTTTATTAAACTCTCACCTGGGCACTTTATTAACCATTATCTCACTGAACCTTCACCAAGTTCCAGCAACATCATTTTTATCTATGAGGAATGTCCAGCTCAGAGAGGTCACACTCATTATTCAAACTCAAAAATCTGGTGTAAGAGGACTTCATAGCAACCATTAAAAGCATGGGATATGAAATAAGAATAATATAGTTTAAGGGCTCTGCTCTGACATTTGCTAGTTCTGTGATCTTTGGCAAACTGATTTTCATACTAAGTGTTACGACCAGTCCTGGTTTCCCCTGAATAGCCTCAGTTTACATCTGGTGTCCCAGAGTCAGTAATAATAGTAGTGCCCCTTTTCAACTTGAACAATAAATTATATATCCCACCCTTGAGGATCCACTTCCCAGAGTGTAGACCAAGGGTAAGAAAAGCACTGTCCTCATAAGAATATTGTGGAGAGTCAACGCAGAGATGAAGGTAAAACTCTCAGCATAGGACACAGCATGCTATAAAAGCTCAGAAAAAGTTTTCAGCTGCTATTATCATTATTACCTAATAGAACAATGTGAGAGTGTTCTGGTGTTTTAAGAGGTGAAAAATTAATTCTGGAAGGATCTGAGAAAACTCACAGTTAAAATACGTCTATATGTGGAGGCAGGTGTCTAGAAGATAAGGTGTGTAGAATAAAAGAAATTAAATAAGGACTGAATTATGGAGGGCCTTGTAGATCAGGCTCAAGAGTCTGCTGCCAATTATATATTCAAGGGAAAAATCAGTGAAGATTTCTGAAATGCGAATTGACATGATTACATCTGTGTGCTGAGCAAATAATCTGAGAAGGTGGACTATATGAAGATGAATGGGGCATTAGGATTGAAGGAAGACTCATTAACAACCTGCATTTTGCAGATGATACAACCTTGCTTGCTGAAAGTAAAGAGGGCTTGAAGCATTTACTGATGAAGATCAAAGATCACAGCCTTCAGTATGGATAACACCTCAACATAAAAAAAAAAAAAAAAATCCTCACAACTGAATCAATCAGCAACATCATGATAAACAGAGAAGAGATTGAAATTGTTAAGGATTTCATTTTACTTGGATTCACAATCAACAACCTGGAAGCAGCAGTCAAGAAATCAAAAGATGCACTGCATTGGGCAAATCTCCTGCAAAGGACCTCTTTAAAGTGTTGAAGAGCAGAGATATGCCTGACTAAGGTACGCCTGACCTAAGCCATGATTTTTCAATCACATCATATTCATGTGAAAGCTGGACAATGAATAAAGAATACCCAAGAAGAACTGACACCTTTGAATTGTGGTGTTGGTGAAGAATGTTGAATATGCCATGGACTGCCAAAAGAACAAAACATATCTGTCTAGGAAGAAGTACAACCAGAATACTCCTTAGAAGCAAGGATGGCAAGGCTGCGTCTTACATACTTTGGACATGTTGTCAGTAAGGATCATTCCCTGGAGAAGGACATCATGCTTGGTAAAGTACAGGGTCAGTGAAAAAGAGGAAGACCCTCAATGAGATGGATTGACACAGTGGCTCCAACAATGGGTTCAAGCATAACAATTGTGAGGATGGTGCAGGACTGGGCAGAGTTTTGTTCTGTGGTACATAGGGTCGCTATGAGTTGGAACTGACTTGACGCCACCTAACAACAACATGATTACATCTGTTTTCTAGGGAAATAATTTTTTGCATTACTCCTCCCCTTTATTTATTTATTTATTTATTTCATTTTCTTACCATTCCACCACTCCCATCCAGTCAATCACCATGGCATTTTTTGTTACTCCCAAACAATACCAAATGCATCCCCTCCCTCCATCTTCATTGTGAGCCTCCCAGGCCAGGCCACTATCAGCTCTTATCAATCACTTCAGGAGTCCTAGTCCTTATGGACTCTTGATTCCACTCCCACCCCTCAGTCTATTCATCACAGAGAAGCTAGAATTGTCTTTTTTGCTTGTTTCCTTTCTTTTTTTTTTGTTTTTTTACATTTCGGGGGAATTATTTTAGATTTACAGAAAAGTTGCAAAGGTAGCAGAGAGAATCTGTATACCCTTCATCCAACTTCCCTAACGTTAACATCTACATGACCATGGCACATTTAAACTACAAATTTTATTCTAATTTCACATATTGTTCCACTAATATCCTTTTTGTGTCCCAGGATTCAATCCAGGACACCACGTTGCATTTAGATATTGTGCCTCCGTTGTCTTCTCCAACCCATGACAGTTTCTCAATCTTTTCTTCATTTCCATGACCTTGACAGCTTTCTTCAGGTATATTACATAATTATCCGTCACTTTGTGTTTTTCTGAAGGTTTCTCATAACTGGACCAGGGTTATGGATTTTTGGAATCAATACCAGAGAAGTGAAATGTCCTCATCTCAAGATGTCCGGGGGTACATGATATCACCATTACCAATCTCTGCTGATGTTAACCTCGGTCACTTGGTTCAGATAGTGTCTGCCAGGTTTCTCAACTGTAAAGTTTCTCCACTCTATTCATTATAAGTTAGAAGTAAGTCACTAAATTCAGTTCACATTTTGTTGTTGTTATTATTGGCTGCTGTGGGGTTGGCCCCAACTCATGGTGACTCCATGAACCCCAGGTACAACAGGATCAGAGCATTGTGATGTATAGGGTTTTCACTGGATGATTTTTCAGAAGTAGTTTGCTAGGCCTTTCTTCTTAGTCTTCCTCAGTCTGGTAGGCTCCGCTGAAACCTGTTTAGCATCATAGCATCACACACAACTCCACTGACAGATCATTGGTGGCTACACATGAGGGTGCACTAGCCAGAAATTGAACCTAGGTCTTCCTCATGGAAAAGGTACGAATTCTACCACTGAACCACCACGGCTCGCCCCCTTACTCATACTCTAGGGGAGAGGAATTAAGCTCCTCATTCTGGAAAGGACAGGATTTACATTTACTATTTAGAATTTCCTGTAACACATTTGTCCCTTTTCTCCCCATTTATTTATATCACTATAGATTCATAGATATTTGTTATATAACACGTTCTTTTAAATATAAATCCCATGCTGTTACTTTTCTGCCTGAAATTCCCCAATGGGCATTTTTACATTTTCCTTTACACTAAGAATAAAATTCAAACTCCTTACCTTTCTAACAAAGCCCATATAATCTACCTAGTTTGAAACTTTATTTCATACCACTCCCTACTCCCTACTTCAGCCTCCCCCAGCCCAACTAAACTGTCCTTCTTTCTCTGCTTGAACTTGGCATACTCTTTGTACCTTTGTGCTGTGCACTAATTGGTCTCTGGCAGAAATACCCCTACCTCAGATCTTTTCACTCAGGTCTCATTTGACTTAAAGACACCTTTTCAGAGAAACATCTCGTGATGACCCATCGCAAAGTACCTAATCACTGTCACATCACTTATACTCTTTTCATGTCAACCCATCAAAGCCAGATATTTTATTTTTATTTTATCATTTTAATTTATCGCTATATTGTTTGTTCTTCTCCCCTCCTCATTAGAATGTAAACTCCATGAGAGCAGAAACTTCATTTCACCACATGCAGCATACAGAAAAGTATCCAATGTACAAGTAATAACAACCCTCTGATGAATGTATACACAAACAAATGATGGGGAGAACTAAGACTTGAGGCAGAAAGATGAATTAGAAAAATGTATAAAATCAAAACAGGGAGCAATGAGGGCTTAACTTTCAAAGAAGGCTTAAAATTTGCTGTCCATGCTGTTGATCAGAGGTTCGTTATTCTTCGATTTCTGAAGATGTTTACCCTACTTACTTGAGATCATAAAACTCACACTCTGATTTAGGAATCTGCCTCTTGTTAAGCAACAAAGCCACATTTATATTATATCAGAACAGGGATTAGTTTTCAAAAATAACTGACCTCCCAGCTTTGTATTCTCTTTAACTTCGACAAATCATATTTGTAGAAAGCAGTATTACTAACAAAAATTGCTTGTATTTACTTCAACAGAATAAAGTTGATTCTCTGGGTTGACAGAGAGAAGAAACTGGAAACCAGGTAATAAAGCCCCTGTGTTAATTCCATCTTAAATCCATGAGGTTTGTGAATATAAATTTAATACTGATTTTTTTTTTTTTAATACTAATCATTTTAAGGGGTATAAAAGCAGTAGGATGCTTACAAGGGCTCAGGGTTGAAGACCTGGTGTTCCCTTGCTTCTTAGCAGTGGTACAGTGGGTTATTAACAGCTCCATCTATCACTGTCAGAATATTACCTGGTAAGTGTTCTTGCCATCTTGCAATGCGCAGCTTCTTTTGGACAATGGGATTTGCACATTCCTTTCCCTTTCCCTGGAATACTCTTACCCCTCATCTTTACCTGTTGTTGTTTGCTGTTAGGTTTCATTGAGTCAATCCTTACCCATAGCAACCTTATATGACAGAGTAAAACTTCCCCACAGGGTTTCTAGGCCATAATATTTATGGCAGCAGATCACCAGGTCTTTCTCTCGTGAAGCTGGTGGGTGGGTTCAGACTCCCAATCTTTCAGTCAGCAGCTGAACCATTAACGAATGGGCCACTAGGGCTCCTTCACTGTTACCTAGTTAACACTTATTTATATTTTGAGACTCAGCTTATGTGTGTATCCTTTGGAAACCTTTTTTGGTGATGCCTTTAAGAACAAACTCTAATTAATACCCTAAATTTCTCTTGATCTAGCAGTCATCACACTTTACTAGGAGTTCTTATTTATGTTTGAGGTTTCCTGCTAGATTCTAAGTTCCTTGAAGGTGGGGGCTGGGTTGATTTCACTATTTATCCCCAGTTCTAGGACGGGAAAGGAGCCCTGATGATGCAGTGGTTAAGCACTTCACTGCTAACTGATCAGCAATTCGAACCCTCCAGCTGTTCCACGGGACAAAGATATGCCAGTCTGCTTCCATAAAGATTAAAGCTTTGGAAACGCTATAGGCAGTTCTACGCTGTCCTATAGGGTCGCTATGAGTTGGAATGGAGTGGATGGCAACAGATTTGCTTTTGTTTGTTTATTTCTTTTTGCTAGGATGGAATACCAACTCATATATGATATATGATATGACACGGAACTAATTAAGACCTGGACTACTTATTTCAAAAGATTATTAAAAAATATTTTTTGCAGTTTTACCTTCAACAAATAAGCCCCACAAACGAAGGCAGTCTTAATCACAAAATGAATCTTTCGATGTACTGGTCACAGTTAATAGCTAAGTAGTTGCTGTTATTATGCCCCAATATCAAACTCTAAAATTCACAGGATACCTTCAGTCTCCTTCTTGTCAAGGTTTTCAAATGGACTATTTCCATAAACTAAATGGCTATTATTATTATTATTGTTATTTTATGTAATTGGCCATGTCTTAGCCTCCTTTTAGCTTATTTTTAGCCTATTCATTTCTAATGCAGCACGTGGACAAACAGGATCCAAGCAACCAAACAAAACTTTGAACCCTCAGACTGCAGGATACTTGAAAGAAATTGTGTTTTTTATAGAAACTTGATCAACTGGGAATTCTTTGCAGGGGCTGTTATCTTTCTTCCCTTTTGAGCCCTTAACCTAGTGGGGTGAATGCAAAAAACAACCTGAGAAATCTGCACTAACTTGTGCTATTTACCTATTATTACTGCTCCCATAAAAAAGATTAATTTCCCTTTATCTACATTAAAAAAAAAAAAAAATACTTGCTACATTATTACTTTGAATGACTAGCATCTCCAATTTTATGATGGACATCAATATGAAAACAGAATTTTGTATAAAGGCAGTTTTACTGGAACGAATCCATTCTGTTTCTTGAGTACCATCTTATTAAATGTGCTTCCCATGAAATTCAGAGAGAATCGCTTGCTCTTTTTAAAAATAAAAGCTATATAACTAGGTATGCATAGAGAACAGCTTGCTGAATAATACACGATTTTTAGTATTAACAACTCAACAGCTATATTCATACTAATTCTAATATTCACATAGTGCCTGTTACCTTGGCAACCCAATGAATGATGGCAATTACACGGGAACACGTGTAGTACTTGTTTCAATATACCCTATTATAGTAAGGGAACCTGAAAGGCTAATCTATCTGCTCATTCTGGGATGCTGGGATATTAGAGTAAGTGACCTGGAAACCTGTTACCAGGGGACACCCTGTTTCTCCTATGTGAAATGCTGAAAAAGATTTTGATCAGATGGTTATGTCCCAGAACACTAGGAACCTCACAGAGACCTTGGAGTACACAGATGTATAGTAATCTGGGCTTAGGTTGGCAACATGGATTTGAGAATGAAGAGAAGGTTATCTTTGACTATAAACCAAGATGAGGCCATTCAAATATCCTCCAGGACAGTTACCAGAAACCTGGTTGATGAACCACAAGCTAGTAGAGCCAGGTTTCCACTGACAGCCTAACAAAAATCGTAACTACTTCCAAAAGGAGAATCATCTCCTATTCCCAACAGGGGTGAGAGATAGGAATAGGCGAGAAGCAAGCAGTAGTAGCAGCAGGTGAAAGGAGGGGAGAACCAGTAAAGCAGGAAGCTTCCCTGCCTCATTTCACCATGGAGAAGTGGTAATAAGGACCCATCATGGTACACAATGGAGAATATGGGACAATTAGAATGAATCATCATATATGAAGAAAGCAAGACGTCATTGAAAAGACAAGTAAGAAAGAAAAGACCAAGATGGGTGTCAGAGGAGACTATGAAACTTGCTCTCAAACGTCAAGCAGCTAAAGCAAAAGGAAGAAATGATGACGTAAAAGAACTGAACAGAAGATTTCAAAGGGTGGCTTGAGAAGACAAAGTAAAGTATTACAATGACATGTGCAAAGAGCTGGAGATAGAAAACCAAAAGGGAAGAACACGCTCAGCGTTTCTCAAGCTGAAAGAACTGAAAAAAAATTCAAGTCTCGAGTTGCAATAATGAAGGGTTCTACGGGGAAAATGTTAAATGATGCAGGAAGCATCAAAAGAAGCTGGAAGGAATACAGAGAGTCATTATACCAAAAAGAATTAGTCGACGTTCAACCATTTCAAGAGGTAGCATATGATCAGGAACTGATGGTTCTGAAAGAAGAGGTCCAAACTGCGCTGAAGGCATTGGCAAAAAACAAGGCTCCAGGAATGGATGAATATCAACTGAGATGTTTCAATAAATGGGTGCAGCACTGGAGGTGCTCACTCATCTATGCCAAGAAATATGGAAGACAGCTTCCTGGCCAACTGACTGGAAGAGATCCATATTTATGCCTATTCCTAAGAAAGGCAATCCAACCAAATGTGGAAATTATAGAACAAATCATGAGTATCACACACAAGCAATATTTTGCTGAAGATCATTCAAAAACAGCTGCAGGAGTATATCGACAGGGAACTACCTGAAATTCAGGTCAGTTTCAGAAGAGGACGTGGAACCAGGGGTATCATTGCTGATGTCAGATGGACCCTGGCTGAGAGCAGAGAATACCAGAAGGATGTTTACCTGTGTTTTATTGACTATGCAAAGGCATTTTACTGTGTGGATCATAACAAATTACGGATAACATTGCAAAGAATGGGAATTCCAGAACACTTAATTCTGCTCATGAGGAACCTTTACATAGATCAAGAGGCAGTTGTTCAGACAGAACAAGGGGATACTGAGTACTTTAAAGTCAGGAAAGGTATACATCAGAGTTGTATCCTTTCACCATACCTATTCAATCTGTATGCCAAGCAAATAATCCAAGAAGCTGGACTATATGAAGAAGAACGGGGCATCAGGATTGGAGGAAGTCTCACTAACAACCTGCAGTATACAGATGACACAACCTTAATGGCTGAAAGTGAAAAAGACTTGAAGCACGTACTAATGAAGATCAAAGACCACAGCCTTCAGTATGGATTGCACCTCAACATAAAGAAAACAAAAATCCTCACAACTGGACCAATGAGCAACAGCATGATAAATGGAGAAAAGATTGAAGTTGTCAAGGATGTCATTTTACTTGGATCCACGATCAACAGCCATAGAAGCAGCAGTCATGAAATCAAATGACGCATTACATTGGGCAAATCTGCTACAAAGGACCTCTTTAAAGTGTTGAAAAGCAAAGATGTCACCTTGAAGTCGAAGGTACGCCTGACCCAACCCATGGTATTTTCAATCGTATCATATGCATGTGAAAGCTGGACAATGAGTGAGGAAGACTGAAGAAGAATTGATGCCTTTGAATTGTGGTGTTGGCGAAGAATATTGAATATACCATGGACAGCAAAATGAATGAACAAGTCTGTCTTGGAAAAAGTACAACCAGAACGCTCCTTAGAAGCAAGGATGGCAAGACTGCGTCTTACATACTTTGGACATGTTGTCAGGAGGGATTAGTCCCTGGAGAAGGGCATCATGCTTGGCAAAGTGCAGCATCAGCAGAAAAGAGGACAACCCTCAACGAGGTGGTTTGACACAGTAGCTGCAACAATGAGCTCAAGCATAATGATTGTAAGGATGGCACAGGACTGGGCAGTGTTTCCTCCTGTTGTGCACAGGGTTGCTATGAGCCGGAACCTACTTAACAGCACCTAACAACAACAACAGAATGAGTCATACTTGGTATCTATGAAAGCCTCAACATTCATAGGGAGGGAGGTTTGGGAAGAGGAGATAAAAGGGTTTGAAGTCCTAATAATCTCAGTGAACGTGGGCTCCTAAGGCCCACAAGTTTCCATGACAAGTTTGGAAAGGCAAATGAAAGGTCACACAAGTATATATATACATGCATATTTTCAATAAAGATGATGGGAGGTAATACACACATAAATGTTTGCTAAGAAAAGTGAATGGAAGTTTCAAACATTTTTTCATTCTGACATTCCACATCAGGGCTCTTCACATTATCCCCTCAAATATAAGGCAAGACGTACCCACGTGAGTTGATCAGCACAATGTCAATGTTTCCCCTTTGTTTCGGTCAGAGGAAGTCAAGAGGATAGATGATCCAATAATAATGATGGCAGTAACTGCTATTTTAAGCACATGTTTGTTTCCAAAGCAGTCATTGTAAATTTATCTCTTTAAACTGTTGTCACCTTCTACTCCCTGAAGTAGTTACATTTTGGGACAAGTCAATGTCCTCCACAAGAATATAATATTTAAAAAAACAAATCCACTGCCATCAAGTCAATTCCCATTCATAGCGACCCTATAGGATAGAGTAGAACTGCCCCACAGGGTCTTCAAGGGGCTGCTGGTGGACTGAACTGCCCACCTTTTGGACCTTTTGGTTTGTAGCTGTAGCACTTAACCATTACGCTGCTAGGGCTTCATAATAATATTAATCATGTTCAAATGTAATGTTTCTCAAACAGTGGTGTCACGGATTGAATTGTGTCCCCCAAAAATATGTGTATCAACTTGGGTAGGCCATGGTTCCCAGTACTGTGTGACTGTCCACCATTTTGTCATCTGATGTAATTTTCCTATGTGTTGTAAATCCTATATGATGTTGATGAGATGGGATTAGTGGCAGTTATGTAATGAGGCAGGACTTAATCTACAATATTGGATTGTGTCTTGAGCCCATCTCTTTTTAGACATAAAAGAGAGACGCGAGCAGAGAGACATGGAGATTTCATACCAGCAAGAAAGCAACACTGGGAGCAGAGAGTTTCCTTTGGACCTGAGGTTCCTGTGCAGAAGCTTCTAGACCAGGGGAAGATTGATGACAAGGACCTCCCCCCAGAGCTGACAGCGACAGAAAGATTTCCCCTGGAGCTGGCACCCTGAATTTGGACTTCTAGCCTACTAGATTGTGAGATGAACTTCTGTTTGTTAAAGCCATCCACTTGTGGTATTTCTGTTACATCCACACTAGATAACTCAAGACAAGTGGTCTATGGACTCCTAAGGGCTTATTACAGTGCAGATTCCAGGATTCTGTTTCCAGCGTTTTTTGCTTACTTTCCTAGAGGGATGCCAAACCTGTTGCAGTTGAGTTGATTCCTACTCATAGCGACCTATAGGACAGAGTAGAACTGCCCCATAGAGCTTCCAAGGAGTGGCTGGTGGATTCCAACTGTTGACGTTTTGGTTAGGAGTCGAACTGTTAACCACTGCACCACCAGGGCTCCAGAGGGAACCCAGGTATCTGTATTTCGACAAGTTCCTACAGGGAATTCTAACACATACTAATTTGATTGAGAATTGGTTTTGTTTGTTTTTAATTTATAAATTTATTTATGTAAATCTTGACACAGAGTAGAAAAATCCACTAAATTTAAGTTGTACATCTAATGAAATGCCTTTGTGATAGGGGTGTGAGCACAGGGTAAATAAAGTCTAACAGTAAAAAAAAAAAAAAAAAGGCATACTATGAAAAAAATAAACCTTCCTATTATCCTATCCTCTAGTCCTCTAACCCATATACACCAAAAAAACAAAGCAAAACAAAACAAAACTCATTGCTGTCTAATCAATTCCAACTCATAGTGACCCTATAGGACAGAGTAGAGCTGCCCCATAGGGTTTCTAAGGCTATAATCTTTATGGAAGCAGACTGCCACATCTTTCTCCTCCAAAGTGGCTGGTGGGTTTGAACCACTAACCTTTCAGTTAGCAGCCGAGTGCTTAACCACTGTGCCACCAGCACTCCTTTCTAACCCATAGAAAATTGCTATTATTACTTTTTGTAGATGTGCAGAACTACTGTTCCAAGTATTCAAGATAAGATGGCTCAGTCTTTTACTGACTATAGGAAGGTGTCATGGCCATTAATTGGTGTATTTGTCATTCCCTGGAATGAGTGAAACATACTAAACCACACAATAGTTTTGATATTAGAATCTGGCATACACCCCCTCCTTCTACTTCTCTATGTCATTTACTTGCCTTCTATTATCTCTTTCTTCTACCCTTTGACAGTCAAGAGTAAGATGCTTTCCTCTTCTAAAACTCTACTCTTTGACCACCCCTTTGTCTTTGATTCTACTCTCTTCTTTGTCCTAAACATGCCTTACTCTTCACTTGACTGTGGGTCACTGCAAGAGAGTAACTCGTGCCTCTTCCATGATGTACACATGGGATTTGCAGTCACTATTTTCCTCTGTACAAAAAGAAGTCTGGACACCTGAAATGGTTAGCACTATGTAAGTGTAAGAAATAAAAATTAACAGTGAACACCAAATTGACTGGATTTAAATTACTCCCTTTTAGGCTCTAAATAATATCTGAGATTTTAAATAATGCCCTGGGTGTCTCTTTCTGAAGAGACATCGGTAACTGCATAATAATATTGCTGTCCTGTCCAAATACTAGTCTGACCCAAGACTAATACACTGAACACAATAACTTGCCATACATAAGCCTATATAAGCCTGTGATGGACAAAGTGTTTAAAGTTCACAAAACACATTCATATCCATTATCCTAGTTTAAAGCTAGAAAGATCTTCAATCTATTTTAATACTCTATTGATAAAGAACAACTTTTGAACTTCCAAACATGAAATTTGCCATTTTAAGTGTTTTTCTTTACCAAAGACTCATATCTATCTTATTCCACATACATTTCTTTCTCTGGAGTGACAGTTTCACCGTGAAACAGCTTAAATTAATAGCCATTTCTGTTTTACTTTTCTCCTTCGTGAAATAATTTAGAGTTTCTAGGCACTCTGTTTTTGTAAGTAAGCAGCCATGAAAGATTAGAAAAGAATTCAGGGCAATGAATTTTCTTGGCAAAATAATATATTAGCTAAATGTTGTCTTTTAAATCACCTGCGCCACTGCCAGCTGGGTTCAGGGCTATACGATAAAGGACAAAATAAGCTTTTGGGAGGATTTTTCAATATGCTGTCATGTGGCTATAGATTTTGGAACTTGTTCCCCTCAGTTTTATGCTGCATTTCTTCACAAACCTGACAGGCAGCTGACAAGGCAAGAAAAAGTTAGGAAATTTGGCTGGTGGTGAAATTTAACAGAATTTTTCCTTTAGGGGAATAAAACATTTATTCTCAGTGCAGAAATATAAGTTAGAACTTCCAGGAATTAACTATTTCCTTTAGTCATTTTGCCTGCAATCATGTCCCAGCTCTGTCTCTTACTCGCCACATAACGCTGGGCAAATTATACTTCCTCATCCGCAAAAACCCTCACGGGGTTATTGCGAGGACTGAAGGAACAGTTATTTGTAAAGCACTCAGAATTGTAATGGTAATAGGTAACAGTGAACATTATATCAATTGGATTCACGTGGCTCTATTTTAGGTTCTAAGGATAAATACTAAATAATATATTAGAGTACACATTTTAAAAACACACCTACAGTTACGTAAAGATAACTGCTGTATATTAAACCCTTAATTTTCCAAGTCATATTGCGAATAGCCTTAAAACTTAACAATAACTTTAATAAATAAATGTAGACGGAAAGGCTATTTAGTGAGAAAAGAAGGAAGTAATATATACCCATTTTCCCCATGGTTTATTACAGTCTTTGCTAATCTAAACTTACTCCATTAAAATGTTTACTTCTATCTTCACCTACAACTCAAAGACTCTCGCCCAATTTAAGTTTTCCAGCAATCCCTCTTATTCTCTTTCCACCCAACCACCTACACTTACTGACAGCTACCTTCTACATCCAGGAAAAAGTACCTGTGTCTGCCAAAAGAAGTAGACAAAAAAATGGTACAGCTCTGAAGCAAGCAACCAGAATTGCCTTGGAGAGAAAACAAAGACAAGGAGAACTTCATTTTGTTTCCTATAGAGCTGTTCTTTTTAGGAGCACAGAACACTTTTCTACAGTAGGAAATATACACACTTTGAGTGAAAGACAGATATCAAAAAGTAATATAAGCAGCAGACATCAACTACAGGACCTGAAGAGAGAAACAAAAAATGTAGCAGAAAATATGTTAATAAGAAATGTGAGCTTGTGAAGCAAAGTCCTCATCTAATGTAATTAGTCCCTGAACTAATCAGATAAGGGAACTATAACCCTTCACAGGTGTAAAAAAACAAAACAAAACATAGAACAAGACAACATACCAAGGTACTGGCAGAGATGTGACTCCGCTGTCCCTGGCTAGCAAGCTGTTATGCTGCTTCACTTGTGAGAAGAGACTGATGGTCATAGGGAAACTCGTATATTTGTATCATTTGCTTAATGTACAAATGATATTTTAATTTAGCTGTAATACTTAATTTAACTAATATAAGCTGGTTACATTTTATTTACTGTGCTCTTAAGTGCTGTTCTTAATATTAGAGTTTAAGAACTCTAGCCAGAAAAAAAATTGAGAATATACGAACCTAAGAAAGTCCTAAGAACCAGCTGGCCGTTGCATGAACGGCTAGGCAGCACCGTGCTATCCATGGAACAGGTTTCCTGCGTCCCCTGCTTCTACACACAGAGGAGCGTGAGCTGCTGTCAGTTCCACTGGCTTCAAGTGGAAGGCAGTCAGTTATAAGTCATCGTCTGCGTATTCAATATAAAAAAAAAAATATATACACAGGTATATATGTTGTTGTCACTGGCTGCCACTGAGTTGGCCCCTGATTCATGGCTTCTTTATGCAAAAGGGAACAAAACACTGCCCACGCCATTGTGATCCACAGGGTTTTCATTGGCTGATTTTCAAAAGTAAATCGCCAGGACTTTCCTCCTACCCTATCTTACTCTGCACCTACGCTGACGCCTGTTCAGCCTCACAGCAACATGCAAGCCTCCACCGACAGGCAGGCAGGTGGTGGCTGCACATGAGGTACAGGGAATTGGACCCGGATCTCCTGCACGGAAGACAAGAATTCTACTGCTGATCCACCACTTTCCCATACAGGTATATATACAGGCACACAGTAAAGAGACAGAACAGTCTTTTTCTCGAATAATAAATAAAAAAATATATATATCCTTTTCATCTGGGATCTCAGCAAGAGGGTCAACGAGTAAACAGCAGTTATATTTTAGTTTTCTCCGTGCCTCTCAGGAAATCAAACAAATCAAAAATGCATTTGGAAACTGTCTGCTCATATCCTGTATTCTCTATCTTCTCTGACAGAACGGAAACTCCTTGCAGGCACAGCTGTTCTTCTGCCACAAACCTGAATCTGAACACCATAAATCCTCAGTAAAAGTTCAAGAGAAAGGCTAAAAAAATTTTCTAGTAAAAAGCTCTACTGAAAGCAGGAGCCATGTTTCACTTTCTGTTTAAATTCTCATATTCTCAGTGTGGTGCCTACCTTCCACATAGATACATGCTCAATGTTGTCGTGCACCATTGAGTCAATTTCGACTCAGCGATACTATATGGCAGAGTAGAACTGCCCCATATGGTTTCCTAGGCTGTAAACCTTTACAGGGGCAGGTGGATTGGAACTGCTGACCTTTATGGTAAGCAGTGGTTAGCAAGCAAGTGCTTAACCATTGCGCCACCTGGGCTCTTACATGCTCAGTAAGTATTCACAAAATAAGTGCTGAATACGTTTTGGTTGATTAACGAATACCAAGCCTTTGCTGATCTGAAAGGCGTCAGGTATCTTTCCTTCCTGCTGGGGATGCATACAGTTTCCTACCCTCCTCAACCTCCTCCTCCTCATCTGCAGACACCTGCTTTCAGGAGGAATTCTTGGCACCGTGCCTCCCCATGGAAGTCAGTCCCGCGAGAACGAACAGTTGCAAAAACTGCCCAATTCTAGGACCTCAAAAGCGAACTCCAGACAGCAAAGCTGGCAGGGAAACTTTCACGCTTTCTTTATTCTCCTTGTAGGCGCTGGCTTCTTTCCTGGACCCCTCCTGGGCTGTGGGCTAACACACACAATTCCATTTTCAGGGCTAACAAAAGACTGAGCTCCAGAGGAATAGGTCATTCTCACTTCCCGGTTTCTCTGCAGGCACCTGTTTTGTTCTCCAGAGCCAGGGGAAAATTTGCAAACACCTGGAGGCAAGTGAAAAGAAATCTTCTCATTGTACCACTCTGTGAGAACGTATAAGCAGCCATTTCAATGGAAATATCAGACTATAGTGAGAAAGATGAGGATAAATGGTAGCACTGTGACTATTTATTATTGCATCGTTAAAATGTCAACAATAGAATTATCAATACTTTTATGGGTAGGACTGAAAAGTTTGATATTGACAAATATTTATTCACTTTCAAGTAAACCATGCATTATAGCGTGAGCTTTCTGAAAGTAGTGAATTGGTGGCTAAATAGGTCTTCACTGTTTTATACCAGAGTGTTTTTCTATCTGTAAATCAATATTTTAAAATTCCTATGAAATGACCCATTTTGGGAACTAATATTTTATTTTTGTAGATATAAAGGGAATGACTGAGAGGAATGTTGTGGGAAGGGTCTCTCCAATGGCAGGCCGACACTTTGGGAAAAGCTGTCTAGCTCACATCAACCCTTTTTATGGCTCCCCTCCCTAATAAGGGTAGACCACCCACAGCAATTCGGGGGATTTTAGTAGTTTGGGTTAAAATAAGTGAAAATCTGTACTGGTTGATGATAAATAGCCGCTGCCTTGAGCCCCCTGGATGTGCCTCCCTCAGTTATGTCCTCTCCCACTCCAGGTCTATGGATGACTGTTGTGTCCCCGTGATTAGTTTTTATATAGTTACAGTACCATCCATGGCTCCAATCCCTTCCCCAAGCTGGATTGAATCATGGATGCACATCAGAGCAAAGCTTTATATTCCTTCTCCCTTAAAACTATTGATGTTATTTACCTACCATTAATGCTCCCATAAAAAGATAAAGTTCCTTTCATCCACATTAAAAAAAAAAAAAAAAAAAAACTTGCTGCATTATTAATTGCAAATCATATCCTAAGAGGATCAAAAATGTGAAAAAGTGCTATCTCCAGTTTTACAACGGACATCAATAGGATGTCAGTACCCAGAGAGACACAAATTATTCTTTCTGGGCAAATCTGTAACAAGTAATTCAAGGCCTGCAGACGAACCCTTTAAATGACAAAGGACTAGGGAGGGAAGTCAGAGAGATCTGGGCCTTCAACAGAGAGGAGCTACCACTGAAGTCCAAAGGAATATACAAAGTAGAAGGTGGAAGTGGGAGACAGAAAGACAGAGAGAACAGAATGAAGCATTCTAAAGACCTTATGATTGCCTGTTCTGCTTCCCTGAAGACAACTGTATTACTTCGGGTGGATTCTGAGTGATAACGGAGTATCATTAAAATACCTCCATCTCATTTGATTAGTGATTAGAGTCAGTTTCTGTATTGTACCCAAAAGTACTATCTACTACATTCCTATAAACCTTGGATTTTATGGGTCTTTTGTTTTGTTTTTTAATCTAATCTCTGACTCTTTATGGAATCTAACTGTTTGATGGCAAATTTAAACTGGCACTCCTGAAGTAATATTTTTCAAGGACCATTCAGCTGTGATAATGAATCCAAAATACATTCTGTCACACCGTCTTTTTGTTGTTGTTGTTGTTTTAAAAATTTAAACAGTCTGTGTCCTCAAGCAAGTGTTTCAGAAAGGCCTCTTTCCTGTAATTTGGTGGAAATACAGGCTCATTCTACAGATCAACAGAGCTTCAGAAGACAGATACCAGCCTAAATTATGAAAGAGTCAGCAGTTGAGACATTTCTCAGCAGTTGGAGATTCATAAGTTGTTCATCTTAAACAGGATGTCTTTATTCAGGACCTGGTTTCAGGGCTTGTGCTTTTCCATAGTTTATGAGGATACTTCCTTCCTCTGTGTTCTTTCAGGTGACAGCCTGAAGCAAGAATACAGGAGTTCTGCTTCTTGTCCAATTAGTCAAGCCTTTCTGTGTTTGACTAAATGGCTTGTGTCTGCCTGTGAGCACTCAAAAGAAGTAGTCCTAATGACATCCTGAACGCAACTATATGCTCAGATAGGTATCCTGAGTGCTAAACCAATACAGTGTTGGATGAGCCTGTATCCTCCACGGTCAAAGTGTAGACAGGTCCTTTTAATAAAATGAATAAGAAGAGTTTCAGCTGACTAAATATTTAAGAGTGCATTTCATGGTTTAGCATAAGAACCTAGTGAGCATCAAAAGGAGCAGTAAAGTTCTCATTGAACTGGCCTGGGAGATCAAGCCTAAAAACCATCCATGTTCAATTCGAAGCCTACCACAAATAGCAACGTTATCTGAAGTTATCTCTGTATAATTTTTAAAATCATATAATCTGACAACAGGCCATTAGTCCTATTGAAGAAGGAAATCTATTACTCTGTTAGGAGCGAAAGAAAAGGATTTTTATTGAGGAATAATACAGCTTCAGCTGGGCAGAGCTAAGTAAAAATACAAAAAAAAAAGCACTCCACTATCTCTATGGAGTTAGAGGTTTTTGTGTGTAGGAAACAAAGGAAGGTAGGAGGTTAATGATTCATTCAGCTTCAGCTCTGTAGTCCTTTGAAATGTAAAGGTTGGCCATTTAGCTAAGGGAGGGTGAGTTTTACTCCATAGGTGAGTGGTCAGCCAATTCAGTTACATACATTCTTCCTAGGAGCAAAGTGTTTATATCCTGATCTTTTGTTTCCTGGGAAGGCATGCTGATCCCTCCATTCCTGTCATGAGACAGTGCCTCCCCATTTGAAAATTTCCATCTGCAGTTCATCCAGTTCAATGCTTATGATGATAAAAATGAAGAAACAGATCCCCAAATAAATAGCATTAGACTTAAGCTAGGGTCTCTTTCCACTTTAAATGCTGTGCATCCACTACTACTACCACCATTATTATTAATCCATATAAAAATATAGATTAATGATTACCATATAAAATAATGATAAAAATAAACATACCATGTATTCCACAAAATGATCCCAGAGTACAGGTACTATTATTCTTATTTAAAAGATGCATAAATGGAAGCTGAGAGAGGTTGTAACATTTGTCCAAGGCCACGTAGTTACTTATCAAATAGGTGGCTAACCCAAGTCTTTCTGATATTAAAGTCTATGTTCTTAGCCCTTTCACTCTACTGCCTCTCAGAAGTGCTGAGAGTATAGTTTGGACAGAAATGTTTGAAGATCTAGGTTCCATGACAAGTTACACAAGTAAGTGGGCATCTGAACCTAGTCAAGTCCCTTGTTTTCTCTGGGCCTCATTTTCTTCATCTACTAAAAAAAGGGAGGCGGAGGGGATTGGTCTGTACAATTGCTTCTAGGGAGAATTTTTTACCCTGTCCTACCTTTAGGGAGAAATTTTTGTTCGTCCAACCTCTGTTCCTGGAATAGCATATTCCAAGCAATCCCAAATTCATGTAATCTTAGTCTTGCCAATGAAAGTGACTAGTCCCATATACAAACCCATTGCTACTGAGTTGATTCTAACTCCTAGCGACCCTATAGGACAGAGTAGAACTGCCCCATAGGGTTTCCAAGGAGCGCCTGGTGGATTCAAACCACTACACCACCAGAGTTTCTAGTCCCATATATAAGTAAATACAATTTACTATTTATTCCCCTGTGGGTTGTCTTATATTAAATATGCCAAAAATTTTGGGGAAATGTCATAGCCTACTCTATTTTGAGTTTGAGAAATGTGCTCTTTTTCATTTTATGGAAAATGAGTTCATTACCTATCTAACTGGGTGGTTTTTAAATCCTTATGTGATGTTTCACCATAGCCCTGCAAATTGAAAAAGGAAACATTTTCTCAAATGCTTCAGTCTTTATACCTTACAGCCCATCTGTTGTCACAGCACTGGTTGTGATACCAATATTGCAATTAGCTTCACTTAGAGACAATCAGGAAAAAAGCCAAGGGAGACTGTGCCCAGACCTCAATAGTGCCTGATTACTAATTGTGAAACAGGAAGTTTAAAATCAAGAGACCTGGTTTCAGGCATTGTTCTGCCACTTACTAACTATGTATCTTTGGGCAGCTCAATGACATGATAATTTAAGAGCTTGATCTCTTCAGTCGAATGGTGTCCTGTTCAAATCCTGACCCTGCCAGTTAACAGCTATATGACCAGGGGCAAGTTAGTTAACTTTTTCACACCTCCATTTCTTTAGCTATAAACTGAGGTACACTGATTACCTGCCTCAGAAGGATTGTTGAAAGGATTAAAATACTGTATTACATAAAGCCTTTATCAAAGGGCCTCCTACCTATGAAGTGCTCAGAGTTAGCCTTCATTAATATTTTTTATAATTTAAGTGAGTCTACCATTAAGTAAAGCGCTAATATAGTAGTTCTCTGAGTTTCTACATCTTTAAAATAAGGATAAAATTGTACCTCCCATGATTGTTGTCAGGACTAGACATGGAAACTTAAAGGAAAGTGTTTAACAAGCTAAAAGCACTAAATTACCATTTGGTTAGCATATAAAATCTGTTATAAGATGATCCTATATGCACTAATTAAAAAAAAATATTTACTGAATGCTTGAAATATACAAGACAGTGGACCAGGCATTGTAATAACATAAATAGATACAGGTTCAATGCTTAAGTGATAACACAAGAATGTTAACATCTTTAATACAAGAGAGAAGATAATGGGTGCCAAACAAACACTCTTCTTTAAAAAGGAAATCTTTGAGATAAGCCTTGAAGGACAAGAAGTGTTTAGATATGTAGAATAGAGGAAAAGAGATATTAAGGCAACCCAAGCAAAAAAACTAATATGAGCAAAAGCTCGGAGGTGGAAAAGCACAGCTCAAGTATGATGAAAGGTGAGAGGTACAATTTAGCCAGAGGAAAATATATGAAGGGGAAGGGGCTATTGAGAATGAAGCCAGATTAGAAAGGATGTTAAATGTAGGAAGCAACTGCCACAATTTAGGTAAAAATGTTATGAGGGATTGAAAAGGAGGGTCCAGGTAAAAGATATCACAGTGAGGGAATTGATAAGATTGGTATTCTCAAGCCCCTGACATTATTATTCTATGTTCATGTTTCAGGAAAAAGGAAGAAAGCTTACTGGGTCTCACATCATTTAGATTTATGAACCTGGTGTTCAAAATCTTTTATAATCTGTACCACAACCAATCTTTTATCACAGTTCCCACAAACTACTGGTTTCCTCTGTGGGGATCAAAAATATCAGGTCCCAATTGCATGTCTTGGCTATTCCTAGCTTCTAGATTATTCTCATCATTTTTTGTTCACCTAACCAGGTTATAGCCCATACTTTAAATTTCATCTCCATCAGGAAGCCATCCTTGATGATCTAGATTTTATCACTCTCTTCCACATCTATGTATTTCATTAATCTAGTTGCTGTCAAGCCAGCTCCAACTCATGGTGTGGCCCCTGTGTGTCAGAGTAGAACTGTGCTCCACAGGGTTTTCAATGGTTGATTTTTCAGAAGTAGACCAATAGGCCTTTCTTCTGAGGTGACGCTGGGCACCTTTTTTGGTTAGCAGCTGAGCACATTAACCATTTGCACTACCCAGGGACTTTACATACTTCGTTACAAGTGTATTTCATCATACAGTAACATGGAAGAACTCTCCTTGAATTGGCCATAAAACGACAGAGTTCCTGGCAGGAGGCCTTCTCTCTGATTTTAGGCATATTATTTAACACCACAGGTTTCTTCCTGTGTAAAATGTAAAACTCTGAGGTCACTTTCCATCATTCATGCAACAAATTCATACCCAGAAAAATAATGAGAATTGACTCATGCTACTAGGTGCTGAAGGTGGTGAAGAACACAAAGTGTATGCCTATGTCTGTCTTTCTACCTATCTACCTACCTACCCTCCTGCCTACCTGCCTATCTATCATCTATCATCTACCTATGTACCTACCTATCTACCTATCTATCATCTTTCTCTCTCTATCATCCATCCATCCATCCATCCATCCATCCATCCATCCATCCATCCATCCATCCATCTACCTACCTATCATCTATCTTTCTATCTACTACCTATTTCTCTATCATCTGTCTATTTATCTATCATCTATGACTGTTCATCACCCTTCAGTCCAGTGGCTCTGCATCATTTAGCCTGCATCAGAATCATGTGAGGGCTTGTTAAAACATAGGTATCTGTCATCATAACCACCAAGAGTTTCAGATTCAGTAGGTTTGGCGTAGAGCTCAAACTTTTGCATTTCTAAGAAGTTTCCAGGTTATACCAATGCTACTGATCCAGGAACCACAATTTGAGAACTTCTGTACGAGTTGTTGTTAGCTGCCGTCGAGTCAGTTTTGACTCATAGTCACCCTATGTACAACAGAACAAAACACCGATGGGTCCTGTGCCATCTTCACAACTGTTATGCTTGAGCCCTTTGTTGCGCCACTGTGTCAATCCATCTCATCAAGGATCTTCCTTTTTTTTTTTTTTTTTTTGCTGACCCTCTAACTTATCAAGCATGATATCCTTCTCCACAGACTGTCCCTCAGCAGACTGCTCCAAAGTACATGAGACAAAGTCTCGCCATCTTTGCTTCCAAGGAGCATTCTGGCTATAATTCTTCCAAGACAGATTTGTTTTTTCTTCTAGCAGCCCAATAGTATATTCTTTGCCAATACCACAATTCGAAGGTTTCAGTTTTTCTTCAGTCTTCCTTATTCATTGTCCAGCTTTCACATGCATACGAAGCGACTGAAAAATACCATGGCTTGGGTCAGGTGCACCTTACTCCTCGGAGTGACATATTTGCTTTTTAACACTTTAAAGAAGTCTTTTGTAGCAGATTTGCCTAATGCATATATTGTTTAATTTCTTGACTCCTGCTTCCATGGGCATTGATTATGGATCTAAGTAAAATGAAGTCCTTGACAACTTCAATACATTCTCCTTTCATCATGATGCTGTTTACTGATCTAGTTGTGAGGATTTTTGTTTTATGTTGATGTGTAATCCATACTGAAAGCTATAGCCTTTGATCTTCATGTGTAAGTGATTCAAGTTCTGCTCATTTTCAGTAAGCAAAGTTGTGTCATCTGCATATTGTAGGTTGTCAATGACTCTTCCTCCAATCCTGATGCCACATTCTTCTTCATATAGTCCAGTTTCTGGGATTATTTGCTCAGCATAGTTTTAAGTCAGAAAAGGTGTGCATCAGGGTTGTATCCTTTCACCAAACTTATTCAAACTGTAATAGTAGAATGTCTTTTTACTGCTGTATTGACAGCACCTAGAACTGTGTTCAATAAATATTTATGGAGTGAAAGAATATATATAAGATACTTTTTTAATTGATATAGGAGGATCTAGCTCTTCCCCTTGAATGATTTTATAGTCTAGAAGAAAATCACAATTATACTAAAAGGTAGAAGAGTTACTATCATCAGAAAGGTACAGATAAAGAATGGTTTATGTCCAAAGGAAAATGAAATTACTTCCAGCCTGGAGGAAGGCAAGGAAGATTAGACAAAACTTCATGGAGGAGTATACTTAAACAGTGTCTTGAAAGACCTATACACTTATTTCAAAGACACGTGTCACTACTTAAAATAATTTTAGAACCTGTCTTTAGAATTTGTCCTCTTAACCTATGGTCAATCTTTTTTTTGGGGGGGGGGAGTTGGGGGAGACAAGATAATTATTTTATATAACCAACAAAGGATTGGTATTAAGAATATATAGAGAACTTGCACAAGTCAATTAGCAAAAAGATAAACAATACATCAGAAAAATGAGCAAAGGACATGAATAGGCATTTTGCAGAAGGGAAAACATGTACAGCTAAGGAACACATGTAGACATGCTCAACCTCATTAGCATTCAGGCAAATGTAAACAAGCACCAAAATGAATACCATTTTACATCCATTTGAGTGGCAAAAATTAAAAAGTCTGACAATACAAAGATGGAAAAGGACATGGATCATGAGCTCTCTTATATACTGCTGCTGGAAGGGCAAATTGACACATCCACTTTAGAAAACAATTTGGCATTTTCTTACCAAGATGTACATGTATCTACCCAGAGGTAGGCTGCATTATTATTCCCATTTTACAATGAGTAAACTGAAGCACAGAGCAGTTGGAGGTTTGAGTCCACCCAGAGACTTGGTGATCTACTTCTGAAAAACCAGCCATTGAAAACCCTACGGAGCAGAGTTCTACTGTGACACGCATGGGGTTGCCAGAAGTTGGAGTTGATGCCACAGCACCTTTTTTTTTTTTTTTGATGTGGGCTCAAAGAAGGAGCAAGGACATAGATAAAACACTCCCAGATGTTGGGGCAGCTGCTGGGACTTTGTGATCCCGAAGAGGAAAGCAAAGTGTAATGTCTGAAAACAACACAAACGTAGACAAGTGATCACAGACTCACTGGGAGGAAGGGGCCTTCCTGGGCCTCTGGCCTGGATGTAATGTGGACTCTGGAATAATAATTACAGGTACACCACCTTCCCTTCCGTTCAGCCAGGGTATACATTGAACCAGGTATTGTAAGTATAAGATGAGAAGACACTGCTCTCCCTTGCAGAAGCCACTCCAACATGGAGGCCATATGTAAGAGGACTTACCATAGAGCTAGACTAGAGCTGTGCTGGGGGCAGTACAAGGGCTGGGTACATTGTGGGCTGGGATGGATGGGCACCTGACTCCTCTACCCATCTGCAGGCACTTCTGCTTCTTTTGAATCCATGAATTGCCATCAGACTCCACTGATTGGGGTGTCATTGCAGGCCTTTCTCTGATGGGAAACATAGGCTCAGAGACGACCAGTGACCCACACATAAGTACATAGCTTGCGCATGGCAGAGTGGGGTGTGGAGCCAGACTTTCTGATGTTCAACCCCATGTGATTCTTAGCAGGCCACACTCTCGGCCCCCAAGCCAATGAATGGTTTGAAAATACTTTCTGCAATCCAGAGGCTCTGCCCCTGGAGCAGGGTACACTTCTCCTGGCTTTCCTCCTCAGCCACAGACTTAGATATTTTACCCTCCTGTTGCCCTCTTCGCTTGCTAAGACAAACTGGGTGAATCACATCTAAAGAAGAAGCAAGTGCGCATCAACCCCAACACTTCCCTAGTCAGTTTCCTGTATTGGGTTCAAGGGGGTCATCCTTTGGGAGTTTTCAACCCACTCAGATTCAAGTCAGTCTGCCTACAAGGGCATGGCTTGGGGTGTGATTTAAGGGAGGGGGCGGGCATACGTGGCAGGGGCCGCTGGCATGTGGATCTCTCCCATTGCCTCAAACATGGCCACTAAAACCATTCCTTTTTATCAGTTCTCCGGAAACACCTGGTAATGGAAACACATCCAATAACCGTCAGCCCTGAAGTCCCATATTGTAATTATTAATAGTGCTTTACAGTTTATAAAGTGATTTTACATCAAAGGATGCTTTTGATCCTCATAACACAACGAAAGGTTGGGCAGTCATTTAAAAAGGTCCATTTAATAGATGAGGACAGTGAGCCAGGCTCAGAGAGGCAGAGGGCTTGCATAGCTAATCAGAGCCAACTCCTGAACTCAGGTCTTTGTTCTCCAAATTTCATGTACCTCAGATAACGAGGAGTTGCCTTGGGTAACAGAGGTTAGGGTTCTCAGCTGATGGGACACAGAACAGGTAGGTAGGTTTTGATAAGAAAGCAGAAGGGGTGAGAGGAAAGGGTTCTAGAACAGGGGGCTTTGGATGGCAGACCTGACTAGAGGGTGAGCACAATTTCTGGGAAACTGGGAGTTTGGACAGGGTAAGGGTGACCTGGCAATGGGGAGGAGGTGGCAAAGGAGGAGTGAGGGTGAGCTCTGAAGAGTCAGAGCCTGAGTTCTGGTTGGGCACTGTCCGGAAGCACTGTAATAGGCTGGATGGGATCCCCTCCCCTAGGCCTGTCTGCTTTTCTAGTCTGAGGGCTTCCAGGCTCTGCCCACTGCTGCTGGCCGACTCCCGGCATCACTCAAGGGTGTCTTGTGAGCCTGTCAGCACCGAGCTATTCACTGCTGGCTCATGACTGTGCTTCTCATGCCACCACAGTGGATAAGTCAAGAGGGGAAGCAGATACCTAAGGGCTTCCGGAGGGTCAGAAGTTCCCAGGATGCAGGCAGTTCAGTGCTCTGGGGCAGGCAGGCCTTGGGGCACTTCAGAGCCTGGGAGCCCCCAGGGCTGGGCTGTTAAATCACCCTTCCGGGGGAGGGTCAGTTAAATATACCCAAACCTAATGCAGTTTCTCTCCTGCCAAGTGGGATCATTGTGAGGAGGGGCACAAAGACCACTGATGGGGGGGAGGGGGCAGCTCAGTGACAGGCCATCTGTGGCATGGGGTGGGGAGGGGAAGAGAAGTGCCTCACTGCAGCCCTGGGAGCTCCACTCTTCACATGAGCAGAGATAAGCTCTGTTTCCCTTGGAAGAACAAGCAGAGTAACCACAGCAGGAACCCTAGGACCTGGGCTGAGAAACCCCCTTTCACTGGGACCTACTACCTGCCTGACATTTATTTATAAAAATTTAATCAGAGTTTCAAAAGTACCTTCGATGCAATTATCTATGTTGTATGTACTGTCGAGCCAGTTCCAACTTGTAGTGACACTATAGGTCAGAGGAGAACTGCCCCACAGGGTTTCCTAGACTGTAAATATATATTTTTTTAATTGTGCTTTAAGTGAAAGTTTACAGCTCAAGCCAGTTTCTCATACAAAAATTTATACACACAGTGTTATGTAACCCTAGTTGTTATCCCTATAATGTCAGCACACTCCTGCTTTCCACCTCGGATTTCCCGTGTCCATTCAACCAGGTCTGTCCCCTCTCTGCCTTCTCATCTCGCCTCCTGGCAGGAGCTGCCCATCTAGTCTCATGTATCTACTAGAACTAAGAAGCACACTCTTCACAAGTATCATTTTATGTCTTATAGTCCAGTCTAATCTTTGTCTGAATAGTTGGCTTCGGGAATGGTTTTTGTTCTGGGTTAACAGAGATTTTGGGGGCCATGTCTGCTGAGGTTCCTCCAGTCTCAGTCAGACCATTAAGTCTGGTCTTTTTACTAGAATTTGAGTTCTGCACCCCACTTTTCTCCTGCTCTGTCAGGGACTCTCTGTCATGTTCCCTGTCAGGGCAGTAGTGGTAACCAGGCACCACCTAGTTCTTCTAGTCTCAGGCTGATGGGGTCTCTGATTTATGTGGCCTTTTTTGTTTCCTGGGCTAATGTTTTCCTTGTGTCTTTGGTGTTCTTCATTCTCCTTTACTTCGGGTGGGTTGGGATCAATTGATGACTCTTAGATGGCTGCTTGATAGCTTTTAAGACCCCAGAAACCACTCCTCAAAGTGGAATGCAGAACATTATGAATCTTTTTTTTTAACACCTGCAAACTCTACAGTATCTTCATATTCTGGCATAAGGTTTATATTTAAAAAATATTTAAACATCACATTTTTTTCCAAGTCTGACCAGAAACTTGGGTGATTTAGTTGCAAAACTCTCTTCTTTGTAGAAAACAAGGTATATTTTCTAGTTAAGCCACTGATTTTCTAGTATGATATAAATGGAGCCTCAAAGCAATTCCAGGATGGGAATTTAAAAATCATTTTGAACAGTGGCAGCATCAATGGCTAAAGTTTATAGTATCTGAAGGTGATTACTGTGTTTTTATGCAAATAACTCATACCTTCTACGTTTGTTGCCAACCGTGCCCTCTCCCCAGAGGTATTTTCGTAAAAGCTGCTATGCCAATTTTTTTTTGAAATGTTGCTGTAAAAAAAAAATCAGCACAGCGAGCTTCGGAAAGCACCTGGGGAGTGCGTGGTTGGCAAACAAACCCAGAAATTAGGAGTTATTTGCATAAAAATATGGTATTTGAAAGATAGCCCTGATGTGGTCATATACGCCCTTAAAAATCTGTCTTAGACACCAAAGGAACAAGGCGATTATGAGCCCAACAGACAGAAAGGGCCACATGAACCAGAGACTACATCATCCTGAGACCAGAAGAACTAGATGGTGCCTGGCTACAACCGATGACTGACCTGACAGGGAACGCAACACAGAACCCCTGCAGGAAAGCAGTGGGATGCAGACCCCAAATTCTCACATGACCAGACTTAATGGTCTGAGACTGGAATAACCCCCGTGGTCATGGCCCCCAGACCTTCAGTTGGCCCAGGACAGGAACCACTCCCAAAGCCAACTCTTCAGACATGGATTGGACTGGACAATGGGTTGGAGAGGGATGCTGGTGAGGAGTGAGCTTCTTGGATCAGGTGGACACTTGAAACTATGTTGGCATCTCCTGGCTGGAAGGGAGATGAGAGGGTGGAGGGGGTTAGAAGCTGGCGAAATGGACACAAAAAGAAAGAGTGGAGGGAGAGAGCAGGCTGTCTCATTAGGGGGAGAGTAATTGGGAGTGTGTAGCAAGGCGTATATGGGTTTTTGTGTGAGAGACTGACTTGATTTGTAAACGTTCACTTAAAGCACAATAAAAATTATAAAAATATCAATCTTAGGGTATTTGATATCTTGGTCTATTAAAAGAATAGACATCTGGGCATGCAAAATGCCTTGCATGTTTTCTTCAGAATATATACCATGCATAGAAAAAAGGAATATAAAATGGATGTTTTTCCAAGATAGACCTATGAAAAGTGTGTATTGACACCAGGAAATGCACACAGGTTTTTAAGAGCTCTTGGTGATTCTGGGCCTCTCAGTTAATAATATATTAGTTTACGTGTTCCAGGCATTCAGATATGTACTAAGTTACACTGGCCTTCTATGAAAGGGCCATATCAAAGCATCACTCACCGTTCTTCTAGTTAGGAAGAGGGGGACTAAAGAGTACATGGAAATTCTGTAACAAAAAGCAAACTCTTATGTTTGCCTGTTTCCCGAGTTCCTCAGCTACTCTGTGTTCACCCATCCTTTGAAGCTAGGGTATCTTCAGTGTGAGATCAGCATGTCCCAGCTATACTACACCAGCATAACAAATTAATGGATTAAAAAAAAAGCACCCAGACCTCATATCTTTTAGTGGAGCATACTAAATTTAGTTTGGTTTGATGAGAATGAAGAAAAACACTTCAAGTTCTTTGTTTGGACCAGTGGTTCTTAAACTGTGGTTCCAAGACCTGCCAGCATTAGTATCACCTGAGAACTTGTTAGAAATGTAAATTCCCCAGCCCCATTCCAGACCTTCTGAATCAGAAACTGGGAAGGAATGGAGTGAGGCCCGTCAATCTGATTTTACAAATCCTGGTTCCAGGTGATTCTGATAAATGCACAAGTGTCAGAACCACTGGTTTAGATACTATCAGCAGCAGCAGCGGAGCCCTGGTGGGGCAGTTGTTAAGAACTGGGCTATAAACAGAAAGGTTGGCAGTTCAAATCCACCAGCGGCTCCTTGGAAACCCTCTGGGGCAGCTCTACTCTCTCCTACAGGCTCACTATGAGTTGGAATCAACCCAATGGAAACAGGTTTGTTTTGGTTTCTTGGTATCATCAGCAGTAAAAAAAAAAAAAAAAGGAAAGAAAGAAAATTCACTATTAGACTGAGGTACACAACCTTCTATCAACTATACAACCAGTTTACTCTGATACCCCCTTACCATCCCCTTGATTCCTACATTCAATACACATAATCAGTCACCCACACAACCGATGTCTAAATTCCTTGATAGAATGTGGGTAAAAAGGCATGGCTTCTCTTTGTAAAGGGATGTATGGAAAAGAGACTAACGGGCTCCTTTTTAAAGTTTTCCTCAGTGATACCCTCAATTCTCTCCCTTTCCTCTCCTCTCTCTCACCCCCAAATAAATCGCGCATGTGCACGCACGCACACACACACACACACAAAACATTACTAGTAGGTGGCTATTCTGTTTCTCTAAAGAAACAGGAAGTTTTCATTAAAAAAAAATTCATTAGGTTATATAAATACCCCATATTACTTGCAATCAGAGCTTCAAACCAGTTTGTTCTGGTTTGAGCTCTTGCTCAGAATTTGCATTTCTACCCCAGGCACGCTGAATCAGAATCTACAGTTTAACAAGATCCCCAGGTGATTCTTTCATATAATAAACTTTGAGAACCACTGCTCTACTAGTGCTTCTCAGGGTTGGTCCCTAACCACCAATATTAGCATCAACCGGGAACTTGTTAGAATTGCAAATTCTCAGCCAGAGGTTCAAACCAGAAGGCACCGGTTCTCAGCCGTACTTGCCATATAAGTTGCCCTGTGTCTTGGGAGGATATCTGTATCTAAACTCGTTTTAAAGAACTACTAAAATTTTTTTTCTGTTATACATAAGGCTGCAAGAATGAAAGACTACTCAAGGTAACTAACAATAACAGAGCCTTTGAGGGGTAAATGGCTGCTTGGTTTTGTGGTTATGCCATTATACTCATCAGATCTATTCAGATATGTGACCCAATATCTGCTGAAACTTAAAGTTTCATAATTCTCCCAAAAGACATAGTTAGAATAAAGTGTTTCTCTGCCTCGCAGTTAAGGCTTGGGTTACTGGAGCAGCGCTGTCCATAATGTAAGGGACAGAGTTAAACTGTTCCCCCTCCTCCCACCAATCCCCCCAACCCGTGAGTTCCTGATAAGACATTTCTGTGTTACAGCCCAAGGTCATCTTATTGCTTCTCTGCTCAAGGCCATTACACTACTCACCAACCGTCCCCCACCCCTCCATTCAGACATGAGCAATAAGCCACAAAGCTGTTCTTAAATGAACTTCATGCATCACACTCCTCCAAAAACACATGGCCCCAGTCACCATATTGCACCCCCCACTGCACCCATTAGTTCCTGAAATTGCCCAGCTATTCCCAAAAACTTGGTGAATTATGCATAAATTTCCTATCCTGAACACTATAACTGCCCTAGAATTCCCAACTTTGGGGAGATTAATTTGAGACATTAGTCTCCAAGTTCCATGCTTCACTGGCTTGCGGTAAAGCCTACTTTTTTCTTCTCAAAGGCCTAGTGTCTCTCAACTGACTCAAGGGGTTGCACCGGGCAGAACCCACCCTCATCGGGTTACAACAGACATAATGTAATCCATGTAGTAATTTTAAACTTTCTAATAGGCATGTTTAAAAAAAATGAGTGATGCTACTGATAAAAATATATTTTACCCAATATATCAAAATGACATTATTTCAACATGAAAACAATATAAAATCACCTGCTGTTAGGTGCTACAGAGTCGGGTCCGACTCACAGCAACCCCATGCACAACAAAAGGAAACACTGCCCGGTCCTGCACCATCCTCACAATTGTTGCTATGCTTAAACCCACTGTTGGAGCCACTGTGTCAATCCATCTCATTGAGGGTCTTCCTTTTTTCGCTGACCCTCTACTTTACCAAGCATGATGTCTTCTCCTGGGACTGATCCCTCCTGATAACATGCCCAAAGTATGTGAGACGTAGTCTCACCATCCTTTCTTCTAAAATCACTAGTGAGATATTTTTATTTTTTTGTACTTAGTCTTCAAAATCTTGCATGTATTTTACACAGATAGCACATCTCAATTAGAACGTTAAATTTTCATTAGAAATCCTTAATTTATACTTAGATTTCATAAAATTTATCGACGTAAAAGTACACACCCAAGTTGTTCCAAACATATTTAAAAGTTTTCCAACAGCCAAGTGGAGTATCAGTTTCACATTAATTAAAAAGAAGCTAAAAACTTAAATTCCTCACTCACACTAGCCACATTTCAAGTACTCGAAAGCCCTGTGAACTAGTTGCTACTATATGGCACAGAACAGCTCAGGACGATTGCCTTTTACTGGCTTCCAGACCTTGGACAATTTACCTAGTCCTTTCTTCCAAGTTTTAGTTTAACCTTTTCCACATTCGGTCTTATAGTCTCTTAAATAGGGACAGGAACCCACATTTAATGTGTTTCAACTTCCGCCTGCAAAACTAATCCAAACCCCAAACTCTTTGCCACTGAGTTTATTCTGACTCACAGCACTCTATAGGACAGGGCAGAACTGCCCCACAGTGTTTTCAAGGCTGTAAATCGTTATGGAGGAGACTTCCACATCTTCCTCCCACAGGGCAACAGATGGGTTTGAACTACCACCTTTCAGTTCACAGCCAAGCTCTGAACCCCTGTCCCAGCAGCTCCTTTACAAAACTAAACTCCTTACAAAATTAGCTGTTTTCTCCTTCACAGTACAGGTTGTGAACTCATTGCATCAGTTTAACAATAAAAAAATTAAAACCAACCTAAATGCCTATCAATATAATAGTTACATGAATGTATTAATACTCTGCAGCAATACATTTTATTAGTCATTAATACTGTCAATTAATATATATGTGTATACATATATTTAAAACTCTGAATAGCATGACCACTGCCCGCGTGCAAAGAGAAAAATCTGGAAGTCACCCGTTAACAGCCGTTACCTGAAGCAACAGGATGGGGGACGGGGAGAGCTGACACACGAGTTCGGCTTATATTTACGTGCAGTTATTTTCCTTCCCCTCCCCCCTCCCAAGAAACTATTACTTAATCTAAGGGGCAAATCTCAAATGTGCTTCGCAACGACTACACTTTTTCCTCGTAATCTGAGACGAGATTTTTATATATGATTTAAATACCCTACGGTATGCAGCAACGGTTACAAGAACGTATTTACATCCAAACGAAGCACACGTTGCCTTATTCAGCTTTCGGTTAGCGGTCCCCCTTGACGTCAAGGGAGGCGGTCTCTCCCTGTTACCATAACGTAGTCCCTGCGGCCATCTTTACTGTGGTCAACTCACACCAAGCCTATACTGGTAAGAGGGGGGCTCCATGGACAATCTACAGGATAAAAGACGGGAAAGGAATCATGCGTTTCAGTAATAAGTAGACAGAAGCACGAAGGACCAGGGGCGGAAAGGCATTAGCTGTATTAGTGGAACGCAGAGGCGCGGCTTCCATGAATAAGCGGAACGCCTCAAGTGCACAGTGAGGTTTCTGCCCGGATTTTGAGAGCTATTTCCGTTGCTCGCCGGAAGTGTAGGTCGCAGGAGGACGACTCGTAGAAGAATCGGTTATCCTGTGTGTGAACAACCGGCATCATGTCGAGTTTGGTGGTGAGAGACCCGGCAATGGATCGATCACTGCGTTCCGTGTTCGTGGGGAACATTCCGTATGAGGCAACTGAGGAGCAGTTAAAGGACATTTTCTCTGAGGTTGGTTCCGTTGTCAGTTTCCGGCTGGTGTACGATAGAGAGACGGGAAAACCCAAGGGTTATGGTTTCTGCGAGTATCAAGACCAGGAGACCGCGCTTAGTGCCATGCGGAACCTTAATGGGCGGGAGTTCAGCGGGAGAGCGCTCCGGGTGGACAATGCTGCCAGTGAAAAAAATAAGGAGGAGTTAAAGAGTCTAGGGCCTGCAGCGCCCATCATTGACTCACCCTATGGGGACCCCATCGATCCGGAAGATGCCCCTGAATCAATAACCAGAGCAGTTGCCAGCCTCCCCCCGGAGCAGATGTTTGAGTTGATGAAGCAGATGAAGCTCTGTGTCCAAAACAGTCACCAGGAAGCTCGAAACATGCTGCTGCAAAACCCACAGCTGGCTTACGCGCTGTTGCAGGCACAAGTGGTGATGAGAATAATGGATCCAGAGATTGCTCTGAAAATTCTGCATCGTAAGATTCATGTCACGCCGCTTATCCCAGGCAAATCTCAGTCTGTCTCTGGCCCTGGCCCTGGCCTCTGCCCAGGCCCTAATGTTCTGTTGAACCAGCAGAATCCTCCCGCCCCTCAACCTCAGCATTTGGCTAGAAGACCTGTGAAGGACATTCCTCCTCTGATGCAGACACCTATCCAAGGTGGCATTCCAGCCCCAGGGCCGATCTCAGCTCCTATTCCCGGTCCTGGTCCTGGTTCCTTAACTCCTGGAGGAGGAATGCAGCCCCAAGTTGGAATGCCAGGAGTTGGCCCGGTGCCTTTAGAGCGGGCTCAAGTGCAAATGACAGATCCCAGAGCACCTATGCCTCGTGGACCCATGACTGCTGCTGGCCTTCCTCCTCGAGGACTGTTAGGAGATGCTCCAAATGACCCACGTGGAGGGACTTTGCTTTCAGTCACTGGGGAAGTAGAGCCCAGAGGTTACATGGGCCCACCCCATCAGGGTCCTCCCATGCACCATGCCTCTGGTCATGACAGCCGTGGCCCTTCCTCACATGATATGAGGGGTGGGCCAATAGCAGATCCCAGGCTGCTAATTGGAGAACCCAGAGTACCCATGATGGATCAAAGAGGTCTTCCCATGGATGGTAGAGGTAGCAGAGATTCTCGAGGGGTGGAGACTCGAGCCATGGAAACTGAGGTCTTAGAAGCACGAGTAATGGAGAGAAGAGGAATGGAGACCTGTACAGTGGAAGCCAGAGGGATGGAAGCTAGAGGCATGGATGCAAGAGGAATGGAGATAAGGGGCCCTGGCCCCAGTTCGAGAGGCCCTATGACCACTGGCCTCCAGGGTCCTGGTCCCATTAGTATGGGGGCAAGTGGGCCTCAGGGACCCAGACAGGTCCCAAGCATTTCAGGAGTAGGAAATCCTGGTGCTGGCATGCAGGGATCAGGCATACAAGGAGCGGGCATGCAAGGGGCAGGAATGCAAGGAGGAGGCATGCAGGGAGCAGGTATGCAGGGGGCGGGAATGCAGGGGACAGGAATGCAAGGAGGAGGCATGCAGGGGACGGGAATGCAAGGAGGAGGCATGCAGGGGGCAGGCAAGCAAGGTGGAGGCCAACCTAGCAATTTTAGTTCTGCTCAGAGCCAGGTAACTCCACAGGATCAAGAAAAAGCAGCTTTGATCATGCAGGTTCTTCAACTGACTGCAGATCAGATTGCCATGCTGCCTCCTGAGCAAAGGCAGAGTATCCTGATTTTAAAGGAACAAATCCAGAAATCCACTGGAGCTTCTTGAAAGGTTTTAGGAAATACTTGGCAGTTGTCTCATAGTTAATTTTGTAGCATGGTGAAGGGTGCAAAAAGCTCAATTCTGCATCCCCACACTTAAATGATAAAGGTTTCCTCCCTAGAGTGTAATCTCGTTCCTGTTTTCTTCCTTTCTGTTTTTTTTTTTTTTTAAGGGAGGTGGGGGGTGGGGAGGGAGTGACTCTGTTCATGTTAAGTCACCGTAAACATATAAAAGTAACTGAACATGATTATATTATACCAAATAAGATTACAGAGAATGTGCAGCAATATGAAAAATCTCTGCAGTGTTAACTACATTTTTAAATATTGGCTGGAACTATGTGAAAACCAAAAAACCTAAAAGGTGACCTGTTAAAATGGTAATGTGCTAAGATAGTTTAAACTTTTTTGATCATATAATAAGATGAGCCCTGGTGTCACAGTGGTTACAGCACTAGGCTGCTAACCAAAAGGTCAGCGGTTCAAACCTATCAGCTGGTCTGTGGGAGAAAGATGTGGCAGTCTGCTTCCATAAAGATTTACAGCCTTGAAAACACTATGGGGCAGTTCTACTCTGTCCTTTAAGGTCGTTTTAAGTTGGAATCAGCTCAGTGGCAATGGGTTTGGTTTTTTGTGTATAGTAAAACTAAAGAATTTACCTCAAAATGATACATCTGTTTTTTGGTAAGCCATTTAAAATGTGAAATTCTGTTTTGGGGGCAATTGAATGCTGTATTAGGTTAAGCATTGTTTCAGCGTTCTGGAATTATTTTGAAACGTTACTGCTGACAGGTTAAATCTAAACTTGTGTTACTGGAATTGTTTTTTCTAAAGTGATGCTACCTGAAAAACCAAGGAATGCACTGGTTTGATGTTGCTTCATTTATTCCGCCCATCAGAGACCCACACTATTCTGGCCTGATCCTGAGAGATGGTTTTGCTGGAGTAGTTCTCACCAGCTTATTTAGGTCTGCTCTGATTAGACTCAATAATTTCTCAGCACCTTCCTATTTCTCAACAGTCTTTGACTCCTAAATATGAATCTGAGAAATTCTGTCACATCTTTCCCAAATTCATGCCTAGAGACCAGTTGATCTGGAGTAGTTAGACACAGCATTGGGCTTTTCATAAAGAGTTGAAGGCTTCACTTAGTAAAACTCTTAGCTTCCTGGTAACCAGCATCCATATACAGATGGTATCTGTCTGACCAACTAGAATCAGGCGTTAGAACTCTTAGTCTCATCAACATTTAACATGCATTTTAATTTTCTGACTTCCTATTCAACTGTCACCATCTTATCAGAATAATTGAGGCCCAAGTAGGTAGGTAGAGGTATTCTTTTAGCCTGAATTCTCTACTCAATTGGCTTATTGTTTGTTTCACTTTTTACAAGTAATAAAACCATTTAGTCCTACAATAATACCCATGAGATCATACTTAAAAATCAGTAAGATAGGGCTTATGACATTCTCTTAGAGCTACTATCTGATTTATTTCTAATCCTGGAGGATGTGGACACATGGAAGTTTGTATCAGAGCAAGTATTAAGTAACAAGCATAAACTCCCAAGGAGTCAAATCATCTTTCTCTGTAGAAGAAAAAACAATAGTTACGGAGGAAAAAATACCATTTAATACAAGGAGAGAGCTGAGACTTCTTTTCACTTGGTGAGGTTTTTACATCTTAAATGGGTAATTCACTCTTTTTACAAAGTTTTTCATGACTGTGCTGTTGTTTCCTTCTACTTGTTTTACTTTTTTGTACATACTGTTAACTTTGCCATGTTTTTAATAGGCTTTTCCAACATTGGAATGATAATTATACATGTGTGATAGTTCTGGTTAATACTAATTCACAGAGTTGGCTTGACTACCTTGAAGTTACGGTGGTTCTGTCTCAAAGTTTTCGCTGAATGGTGTTAGCTGAAAAGTATTACATGTTATATTTTTTGTTGTAGTTGAAGCTCGGCATTCTTTCATGCTGACTAAAAAGAATGCATAATTAAGGCTGACTTCGCCATCTGTTATGTTTACTTGTTTTTAATAAACACATTATGCAAAAGTCATATCTTGAGAAATGAGACCTGATTACTTTTACTATTTTCTTAACGAAAAAGGCAAAGCTAATGATATTGCAGGAATAAATGGAAATTCCTTTTTTTAGATCTATTACCTATACAGCTATAAAGATAGGTGTTATTCTGTGGGTGCTACCAGTAGCAACATCTTGATACAGCCCTCAGATGTGATGCTTCCTTCTGCCCATGTTCCCCAACAGAGAAGTCACCTCTGTTCCAGAAGCACCTTGTATGCATCTTCATTACTGACAGTGCTTGATATTTTAGTGCACTGTGTCTTTTTTTCCTCCCTACCCCCACTTCTAGAAGACTATGACTCTTTGAAGACGGACTGTCTTACACATCTCTGTATACTCGATAAACCAAACCCATTGCCTTCGAGTTGATTCCAACTCATAGTATACTCAGTAGTTAGCTTAAAACCACGATGGGAAGGAAGAATAAATTATCAGTCTTGGGGATATGAAAAATCTTATTAAAGCACGTAACCTTCCCCTACAAGGATTTAGATTCATCTCAGAACAAATGAGCTATGACAATTTGCGTTAGACAAATAAACCTGAAATAGGTAATAGAAGAAATCACCTTCACTCTGATAAAACTTAATAAAATGGGTTCGTTCTCACTTCCAGTTCACTGAATGCCCCAGTATTGCAGAGAGTACAGAGCTTCATTTGACAGGCATTATATGTCTACTACACAGTATAGGTTACACTTCCTGGCAGCTTGCATTTTCCCAAATATTGATAAGGTACATATGAAATCAAACTCATACATAATAACAATAGCTTAGGAGAGGGGTGAAGCACTAACTCAAACGCCCCATAGGGCTTTTTCTCTTGGGTAGTACATTCTTGGGAGCATCAAATGCTCAGCTTTAATCAGTGCCTGCTCATTAGCTATTTCCCGTCAGTTACAGTCTGATGATTAATGTGAATCTCAGGTAAAAAAAAAAATCAGGTAAAGGTAGGCTAATCTCAGTAAGACTGTGTATGACTCCAACTACACTTTCCAGAATTCTAATACTAGAAGAACATAAAAAAAAAAACTTGGTAAAGTCACAGCTTGCAAAGCTTCCTACTTTCCATGCTGTGATGGGACATAAAGCACATCGAACCTCATTTCCCATGGTGCGTCAGTCCTTTCTCTTAGATTTGATGAAGCCTGAGGATAATTATGTGCAACAACCTACTGTGGCAGAGAAACTGAGTTATCAGTTACGTGTCACAGGCTTCGCACAAAAAAAATATGTCAGCCTCTCAGTACGTGTAAGTCCATCAGTTAATCTCTACACAGGCTTCTCAGCAGTCTCTTGTCAAGGGAGTGCACTATAGTTGGGGACTAATTCACTTTAAAGAAAGGAAATATTAAATAAAATGTCATTAGTGTCAACAATAAATACTATTAATATTGTTGGTAGTATGTAGTTTTGGTATATTACATAGTACATTAAATAATGCCATTAATACCAATATTAATATATATGATTAATATCATTGATATGTATCAGTATGATACATGGTATATTAATGCATATTTCAAATCATATATTTTTTCAGAACGTAACCAGATCTTTCAAAGTTTTCATTAGCTTTTATGGATACTGAAACAAAAGTTTCCACTTTTGGTTGAAAATTCAGCTTCACAAATGTTTATATTACAAATTACTTTTCTCATGAGATGTTAACTAGTATGTTTCTTCTTGATATTTTTCTGTCACGGTACACAAGTCAGTAGAGGGCATGCACTGTGTCCAAAATGACATTTGGGGTAGTATTGTCAAAAATAACAAACCGGTACTTAAAACACTATACGTAAAAGCACCAAAGTATGTACCTTGAAAAAAGGAATGAAACGTTCTGGTTAATGATAACTCTTTATAACCAGGAGCTGATTTAGGTTCGAAATGTAGTTAAATAATTATCAAGGACTTAGAATTAAATATACACAGCACTCTCAGCCATAGTTGATTTTGTACCACTTACTATATGTAAAGCTGCAGGTATTTGAACTGAATCTCATAGATGCCACAGAGATTGGTCATGAAAAGAAAAAATTATCTGCTTGATTTGTTACTTGCTTATATGTTGTCTCTCACAAAGTAGAAAGAATAATCTCTTCAGCATCAAGAAATGAAACCAGCGGTTTCCCCAAATTATTTTCTCTCCTTTACTTAATGCATTGACTTAATCAGAATTCTGCCTTGTTACATTAGAAATATTCTTCAGTGTTTCTACTGCGTAAGTCTGGGCCACTTCATTCTTGTCAGCCTCTGCCTGTTCCACTAACTCATTTTGTTGCCTAGAATGAATATGAAGCAATCTGTACCAATTTAGGAATTTGTGCTTATGTATTTTTTTCATGAACATTAAGGTAAAATCTTCAAATTCATATTCCTCAGAAAAAAATATATCTGCTATAACTTAGGCCCCATTTTCCTTTGTCTTAACGGTTTAATAAAAGTCAAAGCATCAGCCACATTAAAAAAAGAAAAAAGATACGTTTGAGGTAATAATGTGACAGAAATGCTGTTATAGAGTTTGCTTGGTATATTAATATTCATGAAATCCTATAATACTCTATATCTCAAATATCACCCTTGTTCACATGTTAAACTAATATAGTAACACAAGTCAGAAAGACCAAAAACATTGCCAGAGACCAGAGTAAGCATAACCATTGCCTATCAATAAAATAATGTCTTTAGATAAGCCTATATCCAAGATGATTTCATCCTTTTGTACTTGTCAGCCATCAATCAGAAGAAAAAAAAAATCATTTGTTTTAAGCAACAGCAAAATAACAATGTTGAAACCTCTGGAATAATCACCCAACCTTCGTCATTTTTATCAGATTTGTTCTGTAGAAGCTTGAAATTTCTTCAGACAAGGAATCGCAAAGTGGTAGCCTGTGGGCCAATTAAGACTGCAGAAGTGTTTTATTTGACCAGATCAAAGTTCTCAGGAATTTTGAATTTGGTGTTTGTGCAATGTATTCTCCAATTTGGCCACAGGTCCAGCCTCTGTCCCTATGGTCTTGTCTTAAACTAGGTATGATTCACACAATTACCTGCCAGGCCATGTAATACTGAGTTTGTAACTCCTGCTTTAATTCAATTGAAATTATTAGTGTCTAATTTGACAAATGTCCAGAAGGAAAAAAAAATGTTTAGGAACTGGCTCAGCAAGTATATTTCCGCAAACAACAAAACAAAAATATAAAAACAAAATTTACCAAAAAAGGCATGATGCATATTTTATTTTTAGCTTTTCATGTTCAAAGGAATGTCATGGCAAACTAACCCAAACAGTCCACTTGCCCCCCACAAATCTTTTGCTTTTTTTCAATAAATATTATCACCAAAATAGCTGCATTTTCTCTTTCAATTCAAAAATCTATTTATAAAATATGATATATGTATCATATATATGTTGTTAGTTGTCATCCACTCAATTGACTCACGGCAACCCTATGTGTGCAGAGTAGAAATGCTCCATAGGGTTTTCAAGACTGTGACCTTTCAGATGCAGATTGCCAGGTCTGTCTTCCAAGATGCCTCTGAGTGAGTTCATGCCACCAACCTTTTGGCAAGTAGTTGAACCCTTAACTATTTGGACTCCTGTTGTATATTAGTATAAAAATATTCTTCTTCTTAAATGTATTCACCTAGATTATGCTCCAGGGATGCTGTATAATTGTAACTGATAAGGCTGGATAACTTAAGATAGCCAGTTAGGAGACTTTCGCTGTTAAGTTGGAGGAAGTTTGAAACAGGTAATCATAGACAAACTGAAGCAGGCAGTCATGAAAGGGTTATTAACCATCCCACAATAGTTGTTTTTCCAAAAAGTCTACTCTTGGTACATTTTTGTTACTTTTGCTACAGCACTTCACCATGATTGGTCGAACCCCCAGGTTTCTTCTCTTCTCCTGGTAGGAGGCTGAGGCGCAGGCGCGCTTCTGAATTTACCCGCTATATGACCTCCTGGGGTGGCAGTGGCGAGCCATGCACAGTTTCTCTGGGGCCCTGTGCAATTTTTCTGGAGTTGTGTGCAAAGACCCATTCACTAAAATTATGAGGACTGTGTGCGCATCTTCCTATCACAAGACTGAAGATCCTCCCCTCACTGTTCATGCATATGTATGTCACTCCCTATAAAAACAGCATATCTGCCATGGTTCAGGGTGGTGTCACCCTTAGGTCACAAGACCCTGCCCATCTCCCAGTTTGCAAACTGTGAATAAACCTTTCTGTTCTTCCAACTCCGCATCTGGCTGACTTTAATTCGCTAGTCTTCTTGACAAGAACCTATTAGCTGACTGCTTCAAAACCATTAGGAGTATGGCTTATTCAAGAAAGGGGACAAAGATCAATATTCAAAGAGTAGCCTGTGACTGTACATTAAAAATGGACAAGTTAATGAGTATTTCCATAATTAATGTTGAAATAAAATGACTGTTTCACACGTACTTTTTTTTTTTTTAATGTGTCACCATGTTAACTGATTTTCACTGATCCAACAACCAACCTTCAATTTTGACATTTAGCCAGGTAGGAAGATTAAAAAAAAAAAAAAAATTTTTTTTTTTTATAGGCACCAATAAATCTAGCACTTATCGCAATTTATATTTATCTTTTAAAATGTATTTTATTCATTTCCTGTAACCATCATTACAATGTAAGATCTGTCTTTATTCATCATTGAGTATTCAGTACCTCTCATAGTACCTGACCGAGTCCTCAAGAAATATTTGCTAAATGAATGAAAGTATGAATATTTCTCAACAATGCAGTCCTACTTCATTTTCTTTCTTTCTTTCTTTTTTTTTGCTTTTAAGCTGTGTGGCAGTATCTATTTTCTTTTTACACTTCATCATTCTTCTCATACTTCTTTCATTTGTACTGTAGATACCTGAAATTCATATGGTCTGTGATTCAAATTGCAATTTATAGGGTACTTCAGCAATGTCTCTTCAGATGCTCTGATATTTTAGTATACCCAATAGACTCTTCTCCTCTCCTCTCATTTTCCATATTGTTCAGCTTCATCTTCCACAGTTTTCCCTCTAGTCTTTCTGACCTGTTTGCAATCATTTTTCTCTCTAGTCAGCAACTTTTTCCCTTCCTTCCTTTCACTTTAATCCTTTTTAGGTGGACCAAGTTTTATAACTGTAATAAACAGAATGTCTCTGCAGACTGGAGATGTTTCTTTGATCTCGGACATGTGACAATACAGTAAAACCTACAATTATACAGCAGCTAAACTTTATGGCTTCTTACTGCCATTCTATAACTACCCATGACACTATATAGACAGAAACAATGTTATCTTTTCTCTCAGTCAGGTCTTCTTGTGGTTTAAGATTTTGCCATACTTTCCCCTCAAACTTCCCTCATGCTGGCAGACTAAAATTTCTGAGGTAGTTAGCTCATCCTTATTTATTTCTTTTTGGTGAAAATGTACACAATGAGACATATATCCATTCAACAGTTTTTACATGTACAGTTTGTTGACAATGGTTACATACTTCACATTGTGTCACAATTCTCCCTGTCTCTGCCAACGTTGCTTCACCACCATTAACTTAGACTCTCTGCCCCTTAATGTCCTCATCTGTGTTTTAGAGTTACTGTTGTCCACATAATCTCATATAGATAATTCTTTTAAAAGAGCACAACGCTCAAGGCGAATATTCTTTATCAAACAAGCTAAATTTTTTTTAGTTTAAAGATGGCTTCATGGGATAGTTACAGTTCGAGGCTTAAAATTTTTTCCAGGCAGCAGATTTAGGGGTTCCTAAGTGCTACAGCTGCTAACCAAGAGGTCAGCAGCTCAAATCCACCAGGCGCTCCTTGGAAAATCTATGGGGCAGTTCTACTCTGTCCTATAGGGTCGCTATGAGTCGGAATCGACTCAACGGCAATGGGTTTGGTTTTTTTTTTTTTTGGTTTTCATCCTTAATGTTTTTCACAATTATAACAGAAACCCTTCAATTTTCTTTCAAAGACTTTTCAGCTAATGGGGAAAACGTCGCTGAAGAAATTTAATCTGAGGTTTGGTCGGCCAGTCATCTCCCTTCCACCTGCACAAGGTTTAAACAGGAAAGGCAACAACATACCTCCATTCTAGTCCTCCCCACCTCTCCATGATGTTATATGCTCCTGAAAACTAAATATGCTTTAAATGCTTGCTAAAGAAAGTATGGCCCCAGGTCCAGCAACATCAGCATCACCTGGGAGTCTGTCAGAAATGTAGAATCTCAGGCCCAATCCCAGACCAGGTGAAACAGAACCAGCATTTTTTAACAAGATCCCCAGGTGACATGCATGCAGATCAAAATTTGAGAATCACAGCATTAAGTTAATCCTGAAAGCATTGGTGGTGCAGTGGGTAAGAGCTTGGCTGCTAACCAAAAGGTTGGCAGTTTGAATCCATCAGCTGGTCCTTGAAAGCCCTATGAGGCAGTTCTATTCTGTTCTATAGGGTCACTATGAGGTGGAATAGACTCAATGCAACGGGTTTTTTTTTTTTTTTTTTTTCATTTTGGTTAAGAGAAATAAAATCTAAAACAAAAAAAGCACCTTAAAAATTAATATTATGGTAAATAAAAGATATTTTTAATTTATCCAAATGGCTCTCCCTGTATTAGCACAAAAGAATAAGAATTAGCCCAAATTGCTATGCACGCTAAGGAACATAAAGAAGACCCCCCTCTATTAGAATACATATTAAACAAAGGAGCACACAAAAATCCTGTCCTTCACTGACAATTTACCGAACATTGAGTTTAATGAGAAATCTAACAAAAAGTACCATTGCTGGAATTACTATTGCTTTGAGAAGCCACTTGCCTTTGCATTTAGTCTGCACGTGTGACTCTTTTTCTCAGGGGTGGTAGGGAAGCTGTATCAAATTGAGAGAAACAATATATTTGTATTTCTTACATATTATCGCTAGAAACATGACATGTCAAAAATTGTTTCTGCCAAGCTGTGACTACAGTGACTCTGGAATGAAAGCCGCCTTTCATAAAAATTGTCTCATAAAATTGTTCTCCAACCCCACAAGCCTCATCGTCTTCCTGCTAAGATACACTGTGGAGACTGGAATGCTGACTTTGCAATAGAGTATGACACTTCCATTTGTAAATGTCTCTCCTGAAGACCCAAGAATATTTTCTAACAAACTCTAACATAACAAATCGCCTAGACAACCAAAGAAATTCTGAAACCATAAAATCCGTATGCTTATGATTCAGTGAGAATAAACTTTTAACAGAATTCTGCTGTTAAATATTTATAAAACGTCATATGATTATTCCAAAGCACTAAAAAGAAAGGACCAATATAACAAATAAAATCTGCCCAGAATTTGTTCTGTTTTGTTTATTTTCAGTCAATTTATTGGAAATGGTATCAAACTCTATGCTGCAATTTGTGTCCTTAAAGTTTGTCTTTGGACCTGACCATAATTAAGAGTACACATTAACCAAATCAACATTTGTAAATTAAGTAAATTAGGTTTTTTTTTTTTCTTTCCTTAAAGAAAACTCCATTGGATTTAAGTGGTTGGAATCAAAACATTTCTAGCAAATAACAATTTAAATTCCAGTCAAGGGCCTGTCAAGTGGTGACATCAAAGCATCACCGTGAGGCTGTGAAGATGACCTCAGAACACATCAGTCTATCATTTTCACATGTGTTCAGCCTACTTGTTCCACTCCTAATTTGGAGGTTTGTCCCAGGGCTTCGAATTGGTTCTTTCCGGTTCAAACCCCTGCTTGCATTTCCATCCCAGATAAACTGAATTAGAATCTACAGTTTAACAAGATCCCCAGGTGATTCTTATATATAACAAATTTTGAGAGCCACTGCTCTACTAGTGGTTCTCAGAATTGGTCCCTAACCAGCAGTATCAGCATTGTCTGGGAACTTGTTCGACACACAAACTCTCAGCATGGGTTTGAACTGGAAGGAACTGGTTTCATGCACTGGTTTGCCCCGAGGGGAAACAAAATTTGCTTAATTAGAAAGTTTTGCAAATTGGAAGTGAGATGATTTATAGGATTTTGGTTGATAGGAATTTTGTTGTCATTGTTTTCAGATAAACATGTTTTCATGATTTTCCCCTAGTTAGCGACTGGTGGTGCAGGGGTTAAGCACTTGTCTGCTAATCAAAAGGTCAGTGGTTGGAATCCACCAGCCCTTCCATGGGAGAAAGATGTGCCAGTCTGCTTTCATAAAGATTACAGCCTTGGAAATCCTATGGGGCAGTTCTACTCTGTTCTACAGAGTCGCCATGAGTCGGAATTAACTCCACAGCAATAGGTTTAGTACCTGTGCTGGAGAGTGCAAGCTAGTTGAGCCTCTAGCACCAATAACCTTGGTTTAAAATGGCACAATGCCACCCCACCAGAGAAATTAGAGCTGGATTATCCTGGGTAGAGAAGAGGCTTTTCTGCATCTCTTGTCTATTCTCCCATTCACCCAGGATTATTCATAAAGAGGGAGAGGATTGATGAGCTGGCTACTGACACAGCCAGTGCCAGCCAAAATGTGACCGTGAAACTGTTCTTCTATTAGGGCCAATATTGTGCCAAAGTGGTACAAATGACCAGGGCTGCAAAGTGATACTTCAGTACAAACTCACTCTTCAAAGAGGGGAGAAAGGGTAGGGGATGAGGAGCTTTTTTTTTTCTTTCCCAATAGGACCCAAAAAACCACAGACCTGTCCCACACATACACTGTCAGGCTGCCTACCTGAGCAGGTTTCCCCACCCATTCATCTTCTGACACCCAATGTGTCTTCTGGGTCTTACCTGCCACACCATGAAAGGACTTTTTGTTTTGTTTTTAATAAGGAAAGGAAGAAAAATGCATTTATATTGTGATAGTCATGAAACACAATTGCTTAAACTATTTTTACTCCAATAAGCATTTTTATTTACACGGTGATCAAACATTTTGAGTTGATGGAAGAAGTCTGTAATCCTGGAATTCCAGACATTAGCCACAAAAGTTGGTGGTAGGAGAGGTACTTATTTTTGAGTAAGGTGGGTAGTAGCAAGGCTCTTTCAAGTTCTCTAAAATATGCCAGTTGTACATTCTATGCCCTCTCTTGAAGGTTGGGTCATAGATAATATATAAACAACATCTATCGAAAATGGACAAAATGTCAGACACTTGTTATACATCAGCTCCAATGTCACTCAAATCTAGATAAAATATGAAGAAATATGGTCAGAGAAGTTATTTTCCCCTGAGTTACACAGCTTATAAGAGGCAGAGGCAGGATTGAACCCAAGTGTGTCTGACTCCCAAGCCCTTACTCTTCCCATTACATCATTCTTCTTTAAGAAGGAGATTGTAAGAAGGTGGAACTGCTTCTACTCTGGGGCCTAGAAGTGAACATCAGGTAAGTTTTTCATTAAGTAAGGAAGGTCATAACAGGACTAGAAGAGGTGATTTTGGGGAAACTGTGAAAGGTTTGTGAACTCCATCTTTTGCCTTTATACATTCTTTTCTCCCAAATACCAAGTACTAGACCCAGGTTTTGGGAGAACCAAGAGCAATGCAAAAGTAAATCCAGAATGGAAACTATTTGTCATTTGGGTGTATGGGTGGTTGTGTATAAATGGCAATAGATTATACATAAGAAATTTATAAAACTATTATCTTCTGCATGGTTCTAATCAATATTTAATTTAAACAGTCCTATGGTCTACTTTCTCCGTGATCTAATTTTTAACATCTTTCATTGAGGTAAAACTCTTATACCTAAAAATCACCAATTTAAAGAATACACACAATGTTTTAATGTAAAAACACAATGGTTTTTATTATTTATTCATGGAGTTCTACAGCCATTGCCATAAGTTTAGAATATATTTATCATCTCCAAAAGATACCTTGAACTCAACAGCACTCACTCCATACCCTTATACCAGCCCTTGTTGTTGTTACTGTGTGCCATTGACTCAATTTGGACTCATAGAGACACTATAGGACAGAGCAGAACTGCCTCATGGGGTTTCCAAGGCTGTAATCCTTATAGAATCAGACCACCACATCTTTCTCCCGAGGAGCAGCTGGTGGGTTTGAACCACTGACCTTTCAGTTAGCAGCCAAGTACTTAGCCACTGTGCCACCAGGGCTCATTAACACCAGCCCTGGGCAAACACTAATCTGCTTTATGTCTCTATGGACATGTCTGATCTAAATAGAGCCATGCAGTCTGTGGCCTTTTGTGACTAATTTCTTTCACTTAGCATAAAGCTTTCAAGGTTTATTCATGTGGTAGCATGTATCAGTACTTAATTCCTTTTTATTGTCAACTGATGCGCCATTGTATGGATCCATATGACATTTTTTCCATTCATCAGTTGAATATTTGAGTTGTTTCCACTTTTGACTATTATAAATGATGTTAATACAAACATCATGTACAAGTTTTTGTGTTAATATACATTTTCATTAGTTTTATGTACCTTGGAGTGGAATTGCTGGGTCAGGTGATAACATTATGTTTAACAAATATGAAGAACTGCCAAACCGTTTTTCCAAAGTGACTCCCCCATTTTATATTCTCATCAACAAGAGTGAGTGTTTCAGTTTTTCTACATCCTTGCAGCCACTGTCTTCTTTATTCTAACTATCCTCGATATATGAAGTAGTATCTCTCATTGTAGTTCTGATTTGCATTTCTCTGGTAGCTAGTGATGTTCACCATTTTTCGATGTGCTTTTTGGCCACTTGGATATCTATCCAAAACAAATTTCATTCCCTGTGATCTATTTTTAATTGTTAAAAATAAAATAAGGAAATGCTTTAGGCAGATACAAATAATAAGACAACAGAGTTCCCCAAAATATGAAAGAAAATAGTTCTTTAGTGATTTAAGAACTGATCTGAAATAGGAGTCTAATTGCAGTGGTGAAAGTGAGCGCTTTCAATTACATACATACATATATATATATACATGGAGCCGTGGTGTTGCAGTGGTTAAGAGGTTGGCTGTTAACCAAAATGTTGGCACTTCAAATCCACCAGCTGCCTCTCCTTGGAAACCCTGTGGGGCAGTTCTAGTCTGTCTTATAGGGTTGCTATGAGTCAGAATTGACAGGATGGCAATGGGTTTGGTTTTGGGGGGATATATATATATATATATATATATACACATACACACTGTCATGGATTGAATTGTGTCCCCCAAAAATATCTGCCGACTTGGCTAGGTTATGATTCCCTTGTATGATTGTCTACCATTTTATCTTTTGATGTGATTTCCCTATTATGTTATAAATCCTATCATTATGATGTAATAAAATGGATTGTCGGCAATTATACTGACGAGGTCTACAAGATTAGGTAGTGTCTTAAGCCAATCTCTTCTGAAATATAAAAGAGAGAAGTGAGCAGAGAGACATGGGGACCTCATACTACCAAGAAAGCAATGCCAGGAGCAGAGTGCATCCTTTGGACCTGAGGTTCCTGCACTGCGATGCTCCCAGACCAAGGAAAGACTGATGTATCACAATGACCTTCCCCCAGAGTCAACACAGCCAGAAAGCCTTCCCCTGGAGCTGATGCCCTGAATTTGAACTTGTAGCCTAATTGACTGTGAGAGAATAAACTTGTCTTTGTTAAAGCCATCCGCTTGGGGTATTTCTGTTATAGCAGCACTAGATGACTAAGACACACACAGAAATCCTAGTGGTGTAGTGGTTAAGAGATATGGCTGCTAACAAAAAGGTCAGCAGTTTGAATCCACTAGGCTCTCTTTGGAAACTCTATGGGGCAGTTCTACTCTGTCCTATAGGGCTGCTATGAGTCGAAATCGACTCGATGGCAATGGGTTTGGTTTTTTTTGTATACACGCACACACATATACATACATATGTGTGTATATATATATATATATATATACGGAAACCTTGGTGGTGTAGTGTTAAGAGCTACGGCTGCTAACCAAAAGGATGGCAGTTTGAATCCATCAGGTGCTCCCTGGAAATCTATGCGGCAGCTCTACTCTGTCCTATAGTGTTGCTATGAGTTGGAATTGACTCGATGGCAATGGGCGTAAGGGCGTATACATATATATGTGTGTGTGTATATATCATACATACACACACACATATATATGTATACATATATATACACACACACACATATTCATTTAGAAAAGATAATCATTTTCATTGTTTATAGCCATGAAAACATTTATTGAAATGGAAGGGAATAAATGATGCTTTCCCAGGGAGGCAATACAGTACTTGTGACTAAGAGCTTGGTCTCTGCCTGTGTTCAAATTCAGGTTCCACCACTTTCTACCTGTGTGACCCATTTCTATGCCTCACTTTCAAAACCTCACTGTCTAACAATAAAGCCTAACTACCTCTTAGACAGGCTGAAAGGATTAAGTTCGATAGTGCACTTTGTACCATGCTTACGTATAATGAGCTCTTGATATATGATATTTGCTGTTATATTAATTATTCCTGAAAACTATAACTGTAGACATGGAAGCCATAAGAGCAACAATAGAACATGAGCCAGCTCTGTTTCTCCAGACACTTTGGAGAAGGGAGACAGATAGAGGCTCAGCTGTGAGGACCTCCACTTCAGGAGAGGAAAGAAAGAAACTCCAAGAAAATTCTATTCTCAGAGAAGGAGGCATTTAAAAGTAGAGTGGTCTGGTGTGTGTCTTGGATAAAAAGCTGTAAGATCTGAGCAGGGGAAGAAAAAACGTTACCTCTCTCCTTTGGCACTTCTCTTCTGTTTCCGTATGTAGTGAAGCTACATTTTGCACAAGAAGAAATCTAATACGAAGTTTACAATGGCAAAGGCAATCTTACGCTGAAAAATCCTCTAACAGCTGACTTTGTTTGACCCAAGATGTTTCAAGCTCCTGAAACCTCGTTTTAGACAAAACAATAGAAATGGTATCAGGATTTTATCTAGTTTTTGAGGTTTTATGGCTTATATATTTCTATTTCCTATAGCTTTATCCAGTTGAATAGAGGACAGATTTTCAAATACGTTGGTTTCCTTATCTAAGGCAAACCTTAATAACCCAATAAAAAAAGTTTGAGGAAGTATTTGCACTCTTTGTTATTATATTTTGAGTAGATGTATCTTAAATATCTGTTTCATGAATAAAGTATTTATGCACAACGCAGCCTTTTCTTCCTGCTGCAAACATGGCACACAGCATGCTATATTATCAATTAAGCCTTCCAGAAGGAATTCACCAAAATGTTATGATTTCAGTAATACTCATTTAATATTCTGTGTTTAACACATATCTAGTATTTCTGAGCCTTACTTAAGAAATGGTCCTTCCAAAAATACATGTATTTTAAAAAGCTTTTGTGAAATACTGTGAACTCAAGTGAAGTGTTAAAATAACATAAAACCTATAATTTGTTTATTTTATCGTAACTCAGAAGCTATCGCAATACTAAACTACATTAAAATCCACAGATAATTTTTTTTCTAGTGGAATACAAGTTTTATTTGGGAGCTCTTAATGAGTATCTTATAATATTCACTTGGTGCTAATTAAGCGAATACTTTGGTTTCTGTAATCAAGCTATGTAAAAATGTTGATTGTGTTTTTTTAAGAGTGCTAAATATTGATATACCATAAACTGCCAGAAGAATGAAAAAATCTCTCTTGGAAGAGGTATAGACAGAATGCTGCTTAGAAGTAAGGATGGCGAGACTTCATCTCACTTATTTTGAACGTATCAGGAGGGACTAGTCCTTGGAGAAGAACATCAGGCTTGGTAAAGTAGAGGGTCAGCAAAAAAAAAAAGATGAAGATCTTCCATAAGATGGATTGACACAGTGGCTTCAACAATTGGCTCAAACATACAATGATTGTGAATTTGGGGCAGGACCAGCAACATTTTATTCTGTTGTACATAGGGTCGCTATGAGTCAGAACTGACAGGACAGGGTGGCACCTAACAACAACTAATGACTACGGTATTTCTCCTCAAACTTCTTCTTAGGAAACATAAAAGCAAATAGGATAAAATTTCAGTTTGTGAGCCTGTTGCTATATAATTAATTTTGATTTAATGTTCTTTATCTGTGTTTCCAGTATGGCAGTCACTAGCTACATGTGGCTATTGAGAAATTGTGGCTAATGAGATTGAAGAACTGAATTTCAAATTTAATTACTTAAGTAATTAATTACCACACGTGAGTAGTAGCTACCATACTGAGTAGCACAGATATAAAATCCAAAACCCATTGCTGTCGAGTCAATTGACTTGTAGAGACCCTATAGGACAGAGTAGAACTGCCCCATCAGGTTTCCAAGGCTGTGATCTTTACAAAAGCAGACAGCCACATCTTTCTCCTATAGTGTGGCTAGTGGGTTCAAACCACCGACCTTTGGGTTAGCAGCAGAATGCTTAACCACTGTACCACCAGGATTCCTTGAGGGTATAACTAAAACCCAAACTAAAACTTGTTGCCATCTAGTCGATTCCAACTCAAAGTGATCCTATAGGACAGAGTAGAACTGCCCCGTAGGGTTTCCAAGGAGCAGCTTGTAGATTGAAACTGCTGACCTTTTGGTTAGCAGCTGAGCTCTTAACCACTGCACCACCGGGGATGGTATAATTAAAATAAAACAAAAAAACCAAACCCGTTGCCGTTGATTCCAACTCATAGCGACCCTATAGAAGAGAGTAGAACTGCCCCATAGTTTCCAAGAAGCACTGGGCAGATTTGAACTGCCGACCTTTAGGTTAGCAGCCGTAGCACTTAACCACTACGCCACCAGGGTTTTCATGGTATAATTAAAAAAAAGAAAAAAAATTTTTTTTTTAGGCTCATTTAATTCGTTATTTCTTTAGTGTAATTGCACATCCATCATGTGCCAGGCAATGAGGATTCAGCACTACTGAAAAGGAAAAGGACCCTGCTCCCATAGATTTTACATTTATTCAGTGTCTAAACATGCCCCTGGTACTCTGAGCATATATATGCTTTGCCCCCAAAGAGGTTAGGACCTAGAAGGAGAGTTGTCTCTGTTTTTAGGTGCCATAGAGTCAGTTCCAGCTCATAGTGACCCTATATACAACAGAACGAAACACCGCCTGGTCCTATGCCATCCTCACAATCATTATGCTTGAGTCCACTGTTGAAGCCACTGTGTTAATCCATCTTGCTGAGTGTCTTCCTCTTTTTCACTGACCCTCTACTTTACCAAGCATGATATCCTTCTCCAGGAACTGATCCCTCCTGATAATGTGGCCAAATTATGTGAGATGAAGTCTCATCATCTCTTCTAAGGAGCATTCTGGCTATACTTCTTCCAGGACAGATTTGTTTGTTCTTTTCACAGTCCATGGTATATTCTATATTCTTTGCCAACACCATAATTCAAAGGGAAGAAAGACACATAACTCAGTAATTCAGTACAGCCCCAGAGTAGAGGAAACTACAGAGAACTACAGCAGCAAAACTAAGGAGAACCTGAATCCTCCAAAGGGTTTGGAGAAGTTTTCTTAGAACAGAATTAAGTTTTGAAGATTGAGAAGAATTAGTGAGGAGCCATCTGGGTAGACGACTTGTATGAACCAAGACACTGGAGTGAAATAGCATGGTCTCTATCAGAAGTACTGTGTAGATTGGTTTGGTAACTTGGGGAGTATGAAGGAGTAGCAGGAGATAATGCAGGGTCTGCATCTATAGTGAGGAGCCTTGTGGCGCAGTGGTTAAAGCAGTTGGCTGATAACTAAAAGGTCTAAGGTCAAATCCACCAGCTTCTCCAAGGGAGAAAGATCTGCCAGTCTGCTTCCATAAAGATTTACAGCCCTGGAAACCCTTTGGGGCAGTTCCAAGATTTACAGCCTTGGAAACCCTATGGGGCAGATTTATTCTGTCCTACAGGGTTGCTATGAGTCAGAACTGACTCCGATGGCAATGTTTTTTGGTTTAGTTCTCCAATGCCTCAAGAAATAAGCTAAAGAGTTTGATCTCTATGCTGAAGGTTGACTGGAGTAACTAAAGGGTTTTAGGGAGGAGAATAAAAAGTTCAGATCGATGTTTGAGAAAGATCTGGAGGAGACCAATTATGGAAAAAAAAAATCACACAAATCCACATGGAAAATACTTTCATGGCTCTAAGTAACTCACAAGTGAGCTCTCCATGGGATCTAAAAGAGAAAAGGTTTGTTTTTCTGAGTGAGGCATTCAGCAGCACTAGCCATCAAGAACTTAGGCAAAATCCAGTAGGAAAAAATAAAGAAAAAAAAAAGTTATTTCATAGGTACTATGCTTGTAATATGAGTCAGGATTGACTGGACGGCAACAGGTTTGGTTTTGGGTTTATGCTTGTAAGACAGACCCTTTTGTAGAACCTACTGACTTAGAACTGTATGTAACATGTTACTGACTTAACAAGCCAGGTTTTCAGCAGATGTATAGCAGTAAAAGAAGAAAGACACTTGTAAGAATAAGAAACAATAGTTGAAAGTGAGGGAGGCATAATATCTGAATGCCAGAGATCGTGTCTGCTCCCTTCACCGCTGTATTTCTAATTCCTAGACTAATATCTGACATGGCACCATGTGCTCAATAAATATTTATTAATATTTATAAATATCTGCAAATGAATAGAGGTCCCTAGGCAGCACAAATGGTTTGCGTTTAAGTGCTAACCTACAGGTTGGTAGTTGGAACCCATCCAGGGGTAACTTGAAAGACAGGACCGCTTATCTGCTTCCACTAGGATTACAGCCAAGAAAACCCTATGGAGCAGCTCTTCTCTGTAAATCATGGGGTCTCCATGAGTTGGAATCAACTTGGTGGCAACTAACACCAACAACAGAAGTGACAGCATCATAAAAACTAAAAAAAATTAGGAGTGCATTTGGATTAATAATTCAACAAAATTATTAATAATTATTAATATTAGTATTGTATCCCAAGACAAGGACTGATGTTCACCCTGAGAACCCTGGGGGTAGCTTGTGTGGAACATCAGTCCACTGAGTCACACTTAACCCTACCAGACACACCTGTCTCAGTCTCTCCCAGGGCTTAATGGATCAAGTATTCCCAGCTTAAACCTGCTATCTCCAAATAAGATATTTTCCTATGGCACAGCCTTTCTTCTGGTGAATGTGAAACGGAGAAACACAAACCATGAGCATCCTTTCTTAAAGTTATTTGTTCATTATAATGATGTAATTTATATAACTAGCCCTTTATCACTTAGAACAAAGGTTAAGACAAACCCGCTGGGCTGTATTTAGAACAGTGGCTCTCATACATAACTGCGTAACAGAATCTCCTTGGAAGCTCCTGAAAAACATGGATTTCTGGATCCCATCCCTAAGAGAGTCATATTCAAGTGGGTTAAGGGTAGTGGTGGTGGCGGGGGCTGGGGTGCTGAGGATTTTTATTTATTTTATTCTTTTTAAAACTCTGATTCCAGCCATGCTCTGGCTCTAGAAATGCGTGCATGCCCAATATGTATTCTATTCATTCTGACAGAAGGTAAAATTTACATATAATCCACTTGTTCTGGTTAGAAGCCTTCCCTGACCCTCTCCTTGTCAATGGCTCCCCTTGCTAGTTGCTTACAGGAAGCCTCAGAATGTCAAGACCAGCTTGCAAAGCTGGCTGCATAGGTGTTGCCCTTTATATTTGCTAATGATTATTTTTAAGCTAAGTTTTGAGATCATGTTGAGGAATCAAGACCTCTTTCTCCCTGCAACCACTCAGCTCTTCATTTTCTAATTAATGGCTTTTCAAACTGTTACGGCTAAATGTGCCAACAGTGATAACAAAACACCTCTCCCTGATCTTTAATCTTTTTTCTCTTTTACTCAACTCACAGCAAAGAACATAACATTTGCTCAAACTCCATGCTGAGAGACTTAATTATATATATATATATATATATCAGAGAGTTGATCATGAAACAGAAATATGGGATCTTCCATGTTCCCTTCTCATCTATCTTTGTGTGCAATCCCTTCTCTCCTTCTGATCAGGAGATCTGGGCTTTATTAAAGATGCATTGAACATACACACAAACATTGAGGTCACTTCTCCAGACTGCCCCAAAAAGCTCGTGCCTCTCTGCACACAAACAAGGGACGAGGCCCTAGGCTCTGCTCTAGCAACTGGCGTTTTCTTCGAACATTGCGGCAACTGAGTCAAATTATAGCCAGGTTGTGGACTCCTGAAAGCAAAGGGAACTGCAGTTTTTGAGACACAAGTTTATGCTCTTGCTTCCTCAGAGTCACTGGTGAGTATATTTATGAAAGTGCAGAATTCTCACAGTTCTGTCCTGGCTGACCTTCCCAGTCTGAACCAGGTGTTCCTGAAGACGCACTCCATACTCTTCTTTAAAAAAATTAAGTTAGAAAAAAAAAAGAGCTTTTATACACTTTTAAAAAAAGGGATAGCTGAATCATGCATTCTGGGCCAAGGCATTTCCATCATAACACACCCCAAAAATTCACTGAGAGATAGGACCAACAGGAATGCATGGGAACGTGTCTCAGATGACATGTACCAGGGACTTTCACGACAACATTCTTCATGTTAGCCCCAAACTGGTAACAACTCAGCAACCCAGGTACCCATCAAAAGTAGGGTGGATATGTTTAGCTATATTCATAAAAAGGAAAACTAGACAGCAATGACAATGAAAGGAACACAACCATAAGCAATAATATACTTCAGAAAAAGAAATGTTGCATCAAAGAAAGCAGACCAAAAAAAAAAAAAACTCAAACATTTCGTACGATTACTTTCCAAATATATGAAAAAAGTAATCTGTGGTGTAAAATATCAGGATAGTGGTTTCATCTGAGGAGAAAGGGAGGGATAATTATTGGGAGGGGGCACAGTTGGGGTCTTTGGAGCTTGAGCTGGGTGGAAATTACACAGGTATGTTCACTTGGTGATATTTAATTGAGCTATGCAATTATGATTTGTGCACTTTTCAGCATGTGATATTTTAATAAAAAGCCTAAGGTTGCTTTGCAGCTCATTTGTTTTAGGATGATGATTTAATTACATCAGCCTTGCATCAATGCCACAAGATAAGAAAAACAGAAGAGGCAACTTAGATTAATGAGACACCCACCATTACTTTAAAACAAGTGTCCTCACAAAAATCTCCTCATCAAATGGTTTCTGGCTCATTTGTGATCATAGAAAACAGCAAAATAGAGCTAAAAAGAAAAAAATAAATCATGCTTAAAAATTTCAAAATTTAGCGAATTTTTATTTTAGCAGATAACACTCGTTACAAAGGAAAATGGAGGTAGAACTCTCTTCAGAATAAAAAAGTTCTGTTGCTAGATCTTTTTACTCACTTTACTTCATCCTGTCTATTTTTTTTAATGATTCTTTGCTCCGGTAGATAGTGGAGGTGGGGGGTGTGATGAATTGAAATAGTTTTTTTTTTTTTTTTTTTAGTTCATCAGTGAATTTCTGAAACACTGAATAACATGTAATGGTACCAATGAGGCTTTACAATGCCCATAAATTTTAGGCAAAGGGTTTTTTGATCTCACTGTTTCATCTGAACCAGCACTTTCCAATGGAACTTTCTGTGATGTCAAAAATGATTCTCTGTGCTGATTGTGATAGCCACAAGCCACATGCGACATTTGAGCACTGGAAATGTGGTTACTTCGACAGAGGAGCTGAATGTTTACTTTAATATAATTGAACTATACATGCAAATAGCTTCACGTGGCTAGTGGCTACTCTATTAAAAAAAAAAAAAAAACTCTATTAGATAGCACAAAAACCAAAACCAACCCACTGCCGTCGAGTGATTCCTACAGGACAGAGTACAACTGCCCCATACAGTTTCCAAGAAGCACCCAGTGGATTCAAACTACTGACCTTTTGGTTAGCAGCTGTAGCTCTTAACCACTATGCCACCAGGGTTTCCACTAGATAGCACAGGTTTGCATAATCATCTAGTCATACATCCCATTATGTAGTCCAGGACTCTTTCTGAAATGATGAAAACCAGTTGGTGTGGAGTCTATTCCGACATGGCAACCCCATGTATGTCAGAGTAGCACTGCGCTCCATGTTTTCAATGGCTGTGACATTTTGGAAATAGATCACCAGGCTTGTCTTCCAAGGCACCGCTGGGTGGGTCTGAACTGCCAACATTTAAGTTAGTTTACCAAGTGCCTTAACTTTTGCATCATCCAGGCACCCCCAATCCTTGGACCAAGATGGGGTAAGTATCTGGCCTCAGCACACTGGCCTCTTTCAATCTCAGCTTAGTAAATGCCTCCAAATAAATCATTACTTCTGCCTTGGTCTTGAGGTAGTAACACATGGAACATTGGGTAGTCAAGTGTCTCAGATACATGGGTGGAAAACTTTTTCTTATTTTTTGGAACTAACAGCATTTACATTTTTCACTTGATAGATTATGTTTTGACTTGAGCAAAACTGAAATTTCGCTTCATTTTATTTGTTATTTGCGGAAATCAGTCTTTCTCAACAAGGTCAGCAAGATGTGACTCGGTAGCTTGTATTTTACCCATTCCCTTTGTGCTGTGTAAGTATCTGAGTGTACCAGCTCACAGGTGTTTTTGGTTATCTTTCAAATAGTTTAGAACACTGTGGCCTTAATAGAACAGCGACCTTTTAAACCACCTCCATGATTTTGGGGACAGTGCTGTGATTCGCATGCTGTCTTACAGTAAGATTGGTGTACCAACTGTGTCTGAAAGGTTACAGCTATAAAAACTCCTGAAGAATTTCTTGTAAAATTTTTTATCTCACTGAAAACCACTCTGTCTTTCTCTCATAAAGATAGAAATATTAGTCCATTTTTAGTCACTGAAGAAAGATTTGTTTCACACACACAAAAAATGTAATAAACTCAAAACCAGCTCTAGGATGGTTATTCTATTTCATCAACTCTAAGACTCTCATCTCCTTTTTTATTCATGTGTCAATATTTATGCCATCAGAAGGTGTCTTAGAATCAACACAGAAAAGAAAATTGAAAGCCTCCAAATAGAGAAATAAGTTTTGACAGAATTATGAATTATTCTTGCCCAAGCAGGTTAATTACTTTCCCTGTGCTAGAATGCATGTATGGTGACAGTGGTGATTCAGTGGCAGAATTCTCACCTTCCGTGTAGAAGACTCTGGTTCCATTCCGGGAACGGAATCTCAAATGTAGCCACCACCCATCTGTCCATGGAGGCCTAAGTGTTGCTATGATGCTGAGCAAGTTTCAGCAGAGTTTCCAGACTAAGACAATCCTGGAAGGAAGGCCTGTTGTTCTACTTCTGCAACTCAGCCAATGAGAGTATTAGGAATCACAGTGATCTGATCCACAACCCATCACGGGGATGCCATAGGACCAGGAAACATTTTATTCTGTGCTGAATGGGGTCACCATGAGTCGGGGCCCACTCATGGCAGCTAACAACAACAAACAACACAATGCATCTGGTTCATCTAAATTGTTACCTCAGTTGAACTATTTACATTGCTAATACTACACCTAGTTAATTTCAATTTAAGTTTGGATTCCTAATCATCTCTTAAAATGTCTTCAAGCATATTACACTGCTAAACAGTGTTAAGATAAAAAGTCACTCCATATTAAAAAAAAAAACACAACAACTGCTTGTCACTTACCAGGCAATGTGATTCAAAGCAGTAAAAGCTGACAAATTTCTCAGAATCTAACAGAATTTTTAAAGTTAGAAGGGGTTGTTATAACTGATTTATATGTCCTTGTGGACCCTCAGTCAGGTGTCAAACAGCTATCAAAAACTTTAGCTCACTTTTAAGAGGGGCTGTTTTAAATTCTAGGATTGTGCCAAATTTAATAAAGGGAAGAAATGAAATTATGAATTGAACTAAATAGGAATATCAAAGAATGCCCTGCTATTTTCCAATAGGCCTCTATATGCTTCAGTCAATGCTTAAAGTATTCCAAAGTCAATAGCATGGTCTGGATTATGAAAATTAGCATACCACATGGATGCTATGAACAGCTGCTGATAGCCAAAAATAAATTGAAATAAATCACGAGACACAAAATGTTAAAAACATCTATTCTCAGAAATTTATCGTGTCTAACAAAAATGATAAGCAATTGCATAAATGTGTGTAGATTTCTAAGTGGACCAGGTATACTGGAAAATACTACATCCATACATGCATTCATGCATGCTGGATAAAACAAAATAGAAAGTCCTTTAGAAACAGAGTGAGCTCATAAGATGAGAAAAGAAATCCACAGGGGCCAAAAACAAAGAGGAAACTGTAGGTCACATCACATGACTCCACAGATAAAAGCTCATCAGTGGCTTCCTATGTCATTCAGTATAAAATGATTTAACAGTACTTTATAAGACTCTTCATAATCTGCCCCTCTCTGCAGCCCCTCCCCCACATCTTTCTGACTTTATCTCTAACCAACTTCCTCTTTGTTCTTTGAACACCTCCCATCTCAAGGATTTGCTCTTGTATCCATTCTGTCTGAAACAGTTTTCCCCAAGATATCCACCTGTGTTTCCTCGCTTTTATTTTTCACTGATCAAAGTTCATCTTATGATATTGTTCTTTCCCAACCACCTTTTATAAATTATTACCCTCTATCTCCTTCCTTTTGGTCTTCATAGCGTTTCTCACCACTTTACATACATACGGAGCCCTGGGGGCGCAGTGGTTAAGAGTTCAGCCGCTAACCAAAAAGGCTGGCAGTTCAAATCTACCAGCCAATCCTTGGAAAAAACCTGGTGGTGTAGC